>NC_058406.1:153457158-153650890 GCF_002201575.2 Neomonachus schauinslandi
AAAAAAAAAAAAAAAAAAAGCCCAGACTAATATATATGTGATGGCACTATTAAAACAAGATTCATGAATCCTCTATTACTTCCTGCCAACATGAAGTAGACACAGCCTAATATGATCCAGGCAAGAGAAATAGGAAAACACAGAACAATGTACGGAAAAAGGGGGGAAAAAAGAGGGGGAGGCCTAGGCTTAAATCACCTTCTACCATATGGAATAAAAGCAGAACTTAGGACATGTCTAGTTTTATGGAAATAAGTAAGAGAATGCCAATTCAGGGAAACTCTGTCAGCTGCCAAAGAAAACAGAATAACCTTTTGCTTACAAAGAGACTGATTAAAATTCATGTTCCTTCTTGCATTCAAGCTTTCCACATGAGCTGAATACTGAGGAAAATAAATGAACTACATCAAGATTCACAATTACTATGAAAAATAAACAAATCCAGAAAGCTAAACAATATTTTCCTTTAATATCCCAAATTCAAATTCAACCTCAAAGAAAGAAAAGAAATCCCCATCAGAATCTCCTTATCTGCTAGAGATTAACCTCAAAGTTCTTATGTTCTTTTACTTTACTTCTCCTTAAGAAAATTTCCTACCCACTGGCTCTGGAAATAAGAAAAAGGCACGTCAAAAGAGAGAGAGAAAACATGGCTTCCTACAAGAGCCATTACCAAGCACTTATGACAATGAGACCTAGACAGCATCAATAGGATGTAGACACTCTGCTTCATATGCGGCAGTTATGTATTTTTAAAGATTCAAATCAACTTAACAAATCCTGGATGCTTTCTAGAAGCCAGTCATTGTACTTCTCCTCAGGATGCAGAGCAGAACTCCCCTAATCCATTCCTGTTTAGACTGCTTTGTCTCCCACAGCATTTAGAGCAAAGGATCTGTTGGAATTCATTGCCATAAAACAGGACAGCTAACTAATCAAAGAAACACAGATCCCTAATCTTGCCCTGACATGCATGCTGGTATCAATGACCATGAACTTACCCCACAGTAACTGGGGTCCATGTGACATTACAAAACAAATTTCTACAAAGGGCCATCAGTTATTGGCAAAATTATCACCAGAAAAGAAGTCCTGAAACAGAATGCTGATGTGTTATCTGGAACTACCATTCCGATTTCTCTGATTTATTTCATCAAGTAGGAAAAACAAAAATAAAACAAAAAATAGCACCAATGAGCGTATCTCACTAAGATGACTCATCTAGTGTCAAATAAAGATAGTCTATGTATATTTTAGAACAAAACAAAAATATCACTTCATGTCTGTGTGTGTTGTGTGTTTAATGATAATACAAATATCTGAAGTAAAAGAGAAACCTTTTTGAGGGGGTGGGGTTTGCCAGGAATCCATTTAAATCGAAAGGGTGGAAATTTTTCCAAATACCTTATCAGGCCACCACTGCAAATCTTCTCCTAAAGACACTGGACTTTGAACAGGTGTATTCTTCTTATCCAGGTTTGGCTCTCCTTCCTTGCTGGTGGAGCCCCTTTCATTATCAAATGAGGCTCCATCAAGCCACCTTCGTTCACGTAAACGTAAAACGGATTCACGTTCACGCAACAGCTCAGAGTCTCTCTCTAAGGGAAGAAGGAGAACTGGTATGCAATTGGGTCACACCAGTGGGATAAAAGTAAGCCACTCTCTAGTAAAGACCCTTCAGGATGCAACTAACAGCAGTTTATCTACTCACAAAAATTTAATGTAAATGTAGATCTAATAAGCCTGACATGCAACATTCAAAACATTAACTCTTTCAAGTGAAGGTATGAAAATTATAAACTAGTATTTTTAAGAACTATGTAGAGGCAGACTTTTTTTAATTCCAACTACATGTTTTTAGAGCAGAATTACTTTATTTTAAACTGGATTTTTAAAATGGAGTTTAAAATTTTTGGCTTTCATTTAAAATGCTTACCATAACTTTATTAGAAAATGTGCATAAATTAGAATTTCAACATGTTAGATACATATGTAAACCAAAAAAGAGTATTTGTTAGAATGTCTTCAGTTATTAAAAAAACAAAACAAAAACAAAACCCTACACATACAGGGAAAAAACTTGAAAAGGCTAAAATACAAATCCATTAACTATAAAAATTTTTATAATTCAAGCCTCATTTAGAGTTATTTTACATTCTGGATCTTCATACCAGTCTCGTTTACACATTTCTGAGAAACCAGACAAGCTTTTTTTCTTTTAATAATCTTTACAGAAAGATTCCCTTACAAAAATGCTTCCCTGCAACTGGCCTACAAACTCTCTAAAACCAGTTTTGTTGTTTTGGGTTTGTTTTTGGTTTTGTTTTTCTGTTTGCTCATACATTATTTTTTTTTAAGTAGGTAATCAAAACATACTTTCCAGGACTTGGATAAGGACTAGAAACAATATTAAATTGAACCATATGAAATTGTTGGTACTTGACCATTTTTGACCTGCATGGATGGCAATTTCATATGGTTCAGATAAAAAGTAATGCCTACACAGAATGACCTACGGAAAAGCAAAAGGGAGAGATTTAGAAGGAGTTATTTGTGCTCGATACTGAATATTTGAAAATGCAATACTTGATATATTTAAGGCAATACAGTGTGGACTTATTTAAAAATGTTTAAAGCGATTACATAATAGGTTCAGTATATTACAAGATCATTATAGATTTGTTACTTTTAAACTTTGCTTTTAAGTACTAGATATTTGCAGCAAGGTTCTAATATAACATGGCATCTTTCCCAGTTTACTAATGATCAGTAAATAATATATAACCGATTCTTGTATGTTATTTGAATCAAGCAGTTTTACATTCTGGAAAGTAAAAATACTGACTTAGTAAGGTTAAAATGCAAGCTAAATCTATACCAACATACACAGAGAAAGTCTTACATTTGTATGATTTCAAAATCTTCTAACCTCTACTATGTACTATACCTCTGAAGGATTTCAAACTTTTGAAAATAACATTTTAATAAAATAATCATTTCTATATATTTATTGGCCAATCCCATTCTACTAAGTTTTTTCACATTTCACTCTTCCGTCTAACCAAGATTTAAAATGAACAGAATAATCACTTTAATTAAATAAACTAAAGAGACTTGGGGCGCCTGGGTGGCTCAGTTGGTTAAGCCACTGCCTTCGGCTCAGGTCATGATCCTGGAGTCCCGGGATCGAGTCCCGCATCGGGCTCCCTGCTCCACGGGGAGTCTGCTTCTCCCTCTCCCACTCCCCGTTTGTGTTCCCTCTCTCGCTGTGTCTTTCTCTGTCAAATAAATGAATGGAATCTTAAAAAAAAAAAATAAATAAAAAAAAAATAAACTAAAGAGACTTGTTTTCTGAATGCTGCATGTCACTGTAAAGTAGAATTCTGCTTTTAGTTCAGAATCCATATTCCTAATTAAAAATATAGGTAGGTAAGTCGTAACCCTTGATAAGTATTCCACAATGTTGATAAGATAATTTCTAAAGTAAAGTACTATTTGTGGCTCTTCGAGATCAAAAATAACTAGTTTAATACCAAAGCATTCAAAAACACTAAGTAATAATTTATTATTGTATTAATTACTGTAATATTAAAAGTTCAAACACAATGAATTGTACCACTATCTCTCCATACAGCCAGCCAATGATCACAAAGAAATAAATGCAAAATTACCTCGAGATGAGCCTAGCCTGGAAAGTGATGAACGACGAAAAGAAGGGTAACCAAAATAGCTGATGTCCTCAGAAAACATGGCATCTGCATCAATAATGACACTTGGGTGGGCAGAATGAATGTCAGCATCAAGAAGAGACATAAGATCCTCTATAAACAGAAACATATATATAAATAAAGCAGACACAGAAAATACCCGTAGACCACTGAAAGGTCTCTGAAAATTAAATCAGATAAAAATGAGACACTAACTACTGATATACCCTGAGAAAAAAAGTAATAACTACCCAGGAAATAATATTAACAAAGATTTTAAGGAGCAGGAAAGGCATGACTGCCACTTCGGCTACCTACTAAATAATCACAAGAAAAAAAGATCTCTATTTAATATATTTGTAACGTCACAGAGATAATACAGACATCCATGTCTTTACTGGAACCAAACACAAGTCTACTGAGCAAAAACATTTCCCATTTTCCCTTAAAAGTATTTTACAGGGGCGCCTGGGTGGCTCAGTTGTTAAGCATCTGCCTTCGGCTCAGGTCATGATCCCAGGAACCTGGGATCGAGCCCCGCATCGGGCTCCCTGCTCCGCAGGAAGCCTGCTTCTCCCTCTCCCGCTCCCCCTGCTTGTGTTCCCTCTCTCGCTGTCTCTGTGAAATAAATAAAATCTTAAAAAAAAAAAAAAAAAAAGTATTTTACAATCAAATCAAACACTCCAGTGAGAAATATCTACCACTTTGGGAAGAACCATCAGAAAATCCATTGTACTTTAAAATTCCATTCCCCAGTCAAAAAAGTCTCTCCCTCCAGAGATGAGAAAACCATGATGGTGATCCACCAACCTCCAGGCAAATAAGATTCACTGGCTGTATCATCCCCATCATCTCCATCTTCATCATCCCGGCTAAGTAAATTATTTACAGCAAGGTTTACATCAAGGTTTGTTCGTTGAAGTTCCCGAATAATGACACTTCTGGATTTGCCTTGTAAAACGACCTGGGCCTGAAATGCAAAATAAAGAAGAGTGCTATGCTAAATCTCTTTTGCTTACACTTTTATCAAAATCAGCTTTCCAGGACAACTCCGGAAAAGCAGTATTTCACAATCCATGCTGTGAGTCAGGACTACAGCCCGGGACATTCAGTTAAAACTCCTCTTGCTCTGCTGCCTTATGTGAAGTGTTCTACCAGATCTCTACCTGTGAGATCAGCTCCTCCGGGATGACGGACGCAGGGATAACTGGCTGTGGCTGACTGCCCAAAAGCCCAGATCCTCGGTCCCGGCCTGTCCGAATAACTCGGGTCTGTCGGCGGGAATCTCGAGCTCCGGCTGATGACCTACCAGAGGAGCCTCCTCCACTTCCACCGACTCCAGAACTCCATCGACTTCTAAAGAGTACACAATTTTGAGAATTAGCATTTTAAACAATAAAAGATCACCTTGTGTCTCACATTCATTCTCTTAACTGAAGACAAAGCTATTTGTCTAGTTGACATAGATTTTATAGTATTTTAATAGAACAAGGTAATATAACTGAGCCTTAAAATAAAACTGTTTCCATTTTTTAAATGCTTACATATAAATTCACTCTTTAGAAAGATACGTATCACACTTTTGCATCTTTTAAAATCATGTTCTAAAGCTCCACATACCAAGTATTTCTAGTCACAATTCTAGAATGAGTTATAGGATACACCTTGCCTCTACATGAAAGACTCATCAGACATTAACTGCCAACAATGTGTTACACAAAAAGTGTAATTCAGAGTTTAGGACTCAAACTGCTTTGCATGAAATGAAACATTCATTTGCAAAGATATTTGTCCATTAATATTTAGTTCTATTAACTACCTTGACCAAAGAGAAGCTACTATTTTAAAATAATCATTAATTTTTTCTTAAGTATGAGAAAACTTAGCATGACATTTCCATCTTCACTTTCTGCCCCCAACATGAGCATTAAGGACTTTCAAATCAACTAAACTAGATAACCATAAACAATAGCTTTTCTGCATTCAATTGGATCTTAAAGAAAACGTTCCCCCAAATCACATTAGCCTTAGAAACCATGACAGTGCCAGTCTCTTTTCTTTAAAAATTTTTTAGTATAGTTGATGCCTCTTTAAAATGAATCTAATACTTAGAGATCATTCAATCTAGAGAAAATTACTTTACTCTCAACTACTCTTCATTGTACTCACCTAAAACTGAAACCTTCAACCTCCCATTGCGAACAGATTTAGTTTAAATTTGATTTTCCAAGCCTTTTTTTCCCTTAAAAATGTTTGACTATATTAATCATAACAATTCTCAAACTAACATACAACTACTTGATCTTCTCACTTAATTGGAAAGCCCAATCTCTGTCTAAACAACAAAACTTTTAAAATAGCTTCCGCAGTAAAATGGGAAAAAAATCTCCAGAAAACCTGGTGTCACCCTTTTTGATGGCTTTCTACCCTTGTTGATACACTCTATCAACTGTGTCTGTGTATCTGTATCTACAACCTAAGAATCGCCCAAGATAATTTTAGAGAAAAACAATATTTTGTATTCTCAGAGCTATAGTATGAACCATCACTTCATCTCAGCTGTGCACCAGATTTCATAAATGTAGTGGTAATGAACCATTTACAGACCGAAAGGAAAACAAAGGAGCATTAAAAGTATATTACATTAACAAAAAGGAAAATAAGAAAACAATTCCATTTACAATATCAAAAAACAAAAACAAAAACAAAAACCAATACTTAAGAATACACCTAACCAAGGAGGTGAGACTTACATACTGAAAGCTATCAAACACAGCTAAGAAAATTTAAAGAAGGCACAAATAAAAAGAAACAAATCTCATGTTCATGAACTGGAAGACTTAATATTATCAAGATGTCCATATTACTCAAAGCAACAGATTCATCACAATCCCTATCAAAATCCCAAATGGCATTTTTTACAAAAATAGAAAAGTTCATCCTAAAATTCATGTGGGGTCTTGAGAGACCCTCAAGAGCCAACACAATTTTGAAAAAGAAGAAAAATAAAATTCTAGAGAACTAATACTTTGTGATTTTGAAACATCATTACAGAACTACTGTAATTAAAACACTGTGGGGTCTGACATAAGGACAAATAAACCAGTGGAACAGAATAGAGAGCCCAGAAATAAAATCTTGCACGTATGGTCAAATGATCTTTGACAAGGGTGCCAAAACCACTCAATGGGGAAAGGACAGTGTCTTCAACAAATGATGCTGGGAAAATTAGATATCTCTATGCAAAAGAATAAAACTGGACCCTTACGTTATACCATACGCAGCAATTAATTTAAAATGATTAAAGACCTAAACAAAAGACCAAAAAATTTAAAATTCCTAGGAAGAAAACAGCGGAAAAGCTTCATGTAAGATCTGGCAATGATCTTAAGATATGACACTAAAAGCAAAAACAGACAAAATGAACTATATCAAACCTAAAAACTTTGTACCTCAAAGGACATAATCAACAGAGTGAAAAGGCAACCTAAAATGGGAGAAAATATCTGCAAATCATATATCTGATAATAACTTAATATCCAGAATATATAAAGAGCTCCTACACTCAACAACAAAAAATAGCCCAATTAAAAACTGGATAAAGAATGTGAATAAACATTTCTCCGAAGATGATACACAAATGGCCAACAAACATATGAAAAGATGTTCCATATCACTAATCATCAGAACCAAGTAAGATATCCCCTTACACCCATTAGAATGGCTATTATTGAAATAAAAACAAAAACAAAAAGACAGAAAATTACAAGTGTTAGCAGCAAAGATGTGCAGAAACTGGAACACTCATGCACTGTTGGTGGGACTGTAAAATCGTGCAATGCTATGGAACAGTATGGAGGTGCATCAAAAATTAAAAATAGAACTATCATATGACCCAGGCAAGCCCACTTCTGGATATATGTGCAAAAGAACTGAAAACCGTCTCAAGAGATATCTGTATACCCACATTCACAGCAACATTATTCACAGAAGCCAAGAGGTGGAAGCAACCAAATGTCCAAAGGATGAACGGATAAACAAAATGTGGCATATACATACACCGGAATATTATTCAGCCTTAAAAAGAAAGAAAATCCTGTCACAGGTTACAACATGGATGAACCTTGAAGACATTATGCTAGTGAACGAACCCAGTCACAAAAAGAGAAAAACCATGTGATTCCAGTTATATGAGATACCAATAAAGTAGTCAAATTCATAGACACAGAAAGTAGAATGGCAGTTGCCAGGGGTTAAGGAGAGGGTATAAATGGCATAAAATAGGTGTAAAGTTACATTTTGCAAAATGAAAAAGTTCTGGAGATCTGTTTCACAACAACATGAATATATTTAATATTACTGAACTGTACACTTAAAAATGGCTAAGACAGTAAATTTTGTTTTATACCCTGATTTTAAAAATTAAGTCATGTGTTATCAAAGAAAGCAATATGCTAGAAAGTACTTATTTTCAAGTTATATGCATTTTAACAATTATGCAATAGAAAATAATAACGGATCAATGAAACAAATAAGTACTCAAATCAAATATTAAATCAGCATTTCTACTTCATGGTTTCCTATTAAGGTACAAAAACAAAGTCATCAGGTAGAACTACTTTTGAAATTTTTAAACATTCAAAGCTAAATACATTATTTCAACTTGAAAACAGGGAGAACCATATTCTAAAAAAGTCTTAACAATATACAACTAGGGTGACAATATGTCCCGGTTTGCTTGAGATATTGCCTGTTTAAGCCTACTATCTGAGCCTAATTATTAATTTCACTCCAAAATGTCCTAGTTTGTGGCTTATTTCCACCAAGGATTGCATACCATTTCTCCCGCAAGCCAATACTGCTAGAAACCTGATCAGATATACTGTCCAAATACACATCTACTCCTGGGCAGACCTTACAGGTATCATAAACTCAAATCTCCATGAGGGGTGCATAGATTACATAAGTAAGTGAAGTTAAGGTAACAGGGAAGACTGGAGAGTATCAGCCTACTTAAAATACCCAAATTCACTGCTGGATTCTTTCATCAAAACACCAAGGGCTGCCAATTCGCAATCTCTGCTATACAAACCCTCAACAGAGGTTAGCTGAAAGACATATGTCAAAATATCTCTAGTTTGCCCATTAACCTGTTGCCAAGGAGCATACCATGTTTTCCCACTTAGACCCACTGTGCAGTGTGTTTCTTCTATCACAATCCAAACAACCTACCAGTCTCCCTACTTCAACTGCTCCTCAACATTCCTTCCTCTAGTCAACTTGCTATCTAGACAGAATAAGATATTGAACCAAGCACACACTAACAGAGATTTAGTAGTGGTCAAAAAATACAGTATGGGAATGGGTGATTCTTTTAATCTATAATTTTAGTGAGCTATGTAATTTTTTTAATATTAAACTCAAAAGTACTAGGAAAACCAGTTTCTCCTACCTGTACTTTGTTCATCAAAATTAATCCTACAATTTTAATCCCATTACACAGTACACTCAAGGTAATAGAATGATTCAAAATCAACTGAGGAAATCACACCATAGGAATTAGTCCACAGCTTCCAAACTTAAAGCCCATGGACCAAGTCTTGTCCATAAACCTGGTTGGTTGGCTTAAAAAAAAAAAATACACATCATCATCATCAAAAATAAGGCAAATCTGAGAAACTATCACAATCAAGAGGAGCCTAAGGAGATGACTAAATGTAATGTGATATCCTGGATGGGATCCTGGAACAGAAAAAAGACAACAGGAGAAAACTATGGAAATATGAATAACCTTCAGTCTGCAGTGAATAATAATGTATCAACATACATTATAAAAAATTTACCATACCAATGTTATATATTAATAACAGTAGAAAATGGGCGCGGGATATAGGAGAACTCTCAGTACTATCTTTGCAATTTTTCTGTCAATCTGAAACTGTTTTAAAATAAAAAGTTTCTTGGGCGCCTGGGTGGCTCAGTCATTAAGCGTCTGCCTTTATCTCAGGTCGTGATCCCAGGGTCCTGGGATCGAGCCCTGCATCGGGCTCCCTGCTCCACAGGAAGCCTGCTTCTCCCTCTCCCACTCCCCCTGCTTGTGTTCCCTCTCTCATTGTGTCTCTCTCTGTCAAATAAATAAATAAAATCTTTATTAAAAAAATAAATAAAATAAATAAAAAGTTTCTTTAAAAGAGCATATACACACATAGACATGCACACACTATATATATATATGATTGGTATGTGGCCCGGTGTATATATTAATTCCTAGTTCCAACATATTAAGTCAAGATATTCACATAAAGATCCAGAATTACAGCTTCTTGGGGACAAAAAAGGGGGTGGGGTGAGGGGCACCTGGCTGGTTCAGTCAGTAGAGCATGTGACTCTCGATCTCAGGGTTGTGAGTTTAAGCCCCACATCGGGCACAGAGCTCACTTAAAAAAAAAAAAAAAAAGTGAAGTTGAGGCATGGAAGTTTGCATTTGGCAACAATAGCTCTGTATTCTCCTATGGTAATAATCAGCTCATCAGCTGCCTCCTTTAAAAAGGGGCATCTACTTAGTTTGTCACAGCCCTACTACCTACCACCTTACCCACCTAGCCAGCTTCAACAGTTTACAATTACAGTGACCTGCTTGGCTTTTACATTCCAAATCCAGTGCTAATTATTAGCTCAGATGAGACTCCAAAGGAAATATGGTAGCTCAAATTAATGAAAAGCAGCTTACACCTATCATCTATTATATCCAGTGACAACAAACAGAATAAAGAGACTTTAGATATTATCTCCATTTTAAACTTACTATTGAGCACAATTAACTCTCTTCCCCAAGTAAATTCGGTGGTTTTACCCTTAACCTGGTCTGAAATGAGTTTAACAAAAATACCTAGGAGATTTTTGAAGTATCTCCCAGGATAAATATGAGTAATTATGAAAGGGAGGAAACAGGAGCAACTAGAAACCTTTAGCACAAACACCTGCTGAACAGTGAAAAGGCCAAAGGGAAAAAGATTAAAAGTCCCATAAATTTTGTCTGCTATGCATCCCTAAGAATGATAAGTCAAAATAAATGATCAATTATCAATTATCTATGGTGATGGGAAAGAAAAACCAATTATTCCAAAATCTTTCAAATGCAGCTCTCAAATACAGAGACCATTTGCTCCCTGATTCACAACCCAAAGGGAGCAAGCCTGGAGTCTGAAGAAAGGGGGTAGGGGACCACAGTCTATGGGGATGGGCTTTTTCATATTTGACTGCATTTGGTAAATTTGCGGATAAGAATCCCCTCTGGGGTCTCAAGATCTGCTTGTTCTAGATTCTCTATTACATGCTAAAAATTGCAAACTTCTTTAAAGTTCCTTGTAATCAACACAGAAAGAGGAATAAACACCCACTATGCAACTCATGGGGGAAAAAATGTATCATGAAGAAAATATTTTTGACTCTATAAAACTGCTTAATTTACAAAATAACCTGATCACAATTTCACCATCAACAAACAGAATTTTCATTGAGGCCAAGACAAACAATCAGTCCTGAAGTGCTTACACTTTGTGGACATCTGCAAGACCAAATAAAGGTAAACAAAAGACTGGCAATGACTTAAGTCAGTGGACACTGTGACATTTGTGACATTTCTCAATACTGCAACTCATGAATCAAATGCCAAAGAAAGCTCAACGCTGAGTTAGTTCTGGGGCGTGTGTGTGGATAAGAGAGTGAGGGACAGAAAGGCAGTGTGGGCAAGGATGTGTAAGGGGACTCAAAAATCGCTTCTCTCTGCATTTTAAAGCCTTAAGATTACCCCTAATCTTCTTTGGAGTAGATCTACAGAGGTTTTAGTCAAGATCAAATGTACTATGGTTTCTTATTGTTATCTGTTACGTATTTTATTAGCAAAATCACAAAATTCCAGCTTTATTTGTCATTCTATTATAACTGGTTATATCCAAGTTTTATTTATAAAGAGAACATTAAATCTAAGACAATTTGAGCAACATAATAAATTGTGATGAATTATAAACTATAGAATAAAATATCCATGAGACCATAATGATGTAAATAACTGAAGAGAAACAGAATAAACAATAAATAAATGTGCAAGGAGGAAAAATTCTTCCTTATGCTTGAATTCTAATTAGTAAAAGTGTAAAAGGAATGACAGAAATTTTAAAAAATAACTATTTGGCCAACACCACAGAAATACTTAAGGCAAAAAATCATCAATGGATGCTAAAATCAAGCATAAAAATATAATATTTACATGGTCAAAGAATCTCCCCGCAGAATAATGTTAATTACAAAGGGGGAAATAGTAACTTTATAGTTGCGAAACCTGGCAAACACCACCTTACCTAACTAATCAGGGGTAATCTCATCGCTAGATGAGACGTATCCACACCATGTGCCTCCTGATATGATGCACTGAGAAGAGAACATCACCACCTCTGCAGTGTTCTCGACAAAAATGCACCACCTGCAATCCTAATCAAAAGTCTAGCAAATTATTTTGTGGGTACCAATAAACTGATTCTAAAGTTTATATGGAGTGGCGCCTGGGTGGCTCAGTCAGTTAAAAGCACCTGCCTTCGGCTCAGGTCATGATCCCAGGGTCCCGGGCTCGAGCCCCAGGGCTCCCTGCTCAGCAGGAAGCCTGCTTCTCCCTCGCCCTCTGCCTGCAGCTCCCCCTGCTTGTGCTTGCACACACACCCCGGGAGGGAGGGAGGGAGGGAGGGAGGGAGGGAGGGAGGGAGGGAAGGAAGGAAGGAAGGAAGGAAGGAAGGAAGGAAGGAAGGACAGTCATTCAAACAATGGGCCAAAGACCTTTACCGACACCTCACCAGAGAAGATATACAGATAGCAAGTAGCATATAGAAAGACATTCCACATCGTATATCACTACAGAAATGCAACCTAAAACAATGAGATACCATTACACGCCTATTAGAACAGCCAAAATCCAGAACACTGACAACACCAATTTTGCTGGTGAGCCTGTGAACAGTAAGAACTCTCACTCACTGCTGGTGGGAAAAGAAAATGGTACAGCCACTTTGGAAAACAGTAGCCAGGTTCTTAGAAAACTAAACATACTCCTAACATGTTCCAGCAATTGTGCTCCTTGGTATTGGAGTTGAAAACTTATAGCCACAAAAAACCTGAACACAATGTTTATGAACAGTTCTAATCATAATTGCCAAAACTTGGAAGCAACCAAGATGTCATCCAGTGGGTGAGTGCAGAAATAACCTGTAGTACATCCAGACATATGATTCCAACTACACAAAATTCTGGAAAAGACAAAACTCTGGAGACAGTAACAACATCAGTCATTGCCAGGGATCAGAGGGGAGAGAGGGATAAATAGGCAGAGTGCAGATGATTTTTAAGGAAATTCAACTACTCTGATACTACAATGGAGGATACATATCATTATACATTTATATACAGAATGTACAACATCTAGGGTAAAACATAATGGGAACCATGGACTCTGGGTGATAATGATGTATCAATGTAGTTTCATCAATTTTAACAAATGGACTGCTCAGGTAGGAGATGTTGATAGTATGAGACTATACATGTGTAGAAACAGGGAATATACAGGAAATCTCTATCTTTCTCCCATTTTTGCTGTGAACCTGAAAACCACTCTAAAAAAGATGACTTAAAAAAAAAAAGCATCACCTGGGTTTAATCATGAGGAAATAGACAAATTCAAACATTCTACAAAACAATCAGACATTTTTCAAACTCATCAGGGTCCAGAAAGTAAGGAGATTGAGAAACTGCCCCAGGCTAGAGGAACCCACAGAAGCATGACAACTAAATGCAATGTGGGATCCTGGATTGACTCCTGGACCAGAGAAAAGGGTGTTAGTGGGACAATTAGTGGAATGTGAGTAAACTCTGTAGATTAAGCACTGTTCACTGTTAATTTCCTGGTTTTGATCAATGTACTATGGTTATGTAAAATGTTAACATTTGGGGAAACCAGGTGAAAGTTTTTACAACTTTTTAAAAGGCAAATTACTTCAGTGATGTACTTGAACAACAACAAAAGGGAAGTCAGATTATTTCAAAATAAACATTTTAATTTAAAAATACAGAGTACAAATTAGTTAACAAATGCCACCACATAAATGGATAAACTAAAACAGGGATCAGCAAACTTTTCTGTAAAGAGCAGACAAGTAAATAGTTTATTTAGGCTTTGTGAGCTAAAGTCTTTGTCAAGACTACTCATCTCTCCCATCTTAGCACAAAGCAGCCACAGACAGTAACTAAGTATCAAGCATGCCTGTGTTTCAATAAAAACAAGAGAGAATTGATTTAGCCCAGAGGCTGTGGTTTGCTGACCCTGCAATTAAACAAATTTTTTAAAGAAGGTATAGTTTGACATGGTGTAACACATAACAGTTATTCTTTCCTAAGTAAATATAATCAAACTTTCTCCAGGTTTATTAAATGAAATGACAATTTCATTTGTTATTACATCATTTTCAGAATTCTTTATCATACACTGTTATGTTAGTAGTGTGCATAGGACCAGTAAAAGGAGATACTTAATATTTTAATGAAGACCAGAGCTATGTTTCCCATTAATAGTTCTAGCACAGAATGAGCTAAAGAATGTACTCCACTAAAATGACCTTCCTCTGACCTCAAAATAAACTTAGTTCAGCAAAAAAACAAAAAGGCAAAGAAACAATAAGCATTTGGGGCTCTCAATTTTCAAATATAATTTTACCTAGAAATTCACAGTGTCAAAATATTTTTTAAATGTTTAAAACCTTCCTCCTCCTCTTACTGTATTTTGAAACAATTTAAATTGCTTCTAGTTATATTTCTTTGATCAGCCTTTGAACACATTTGCTGACTTGACTGATTTGGCATTATCTAACCATTCATCAGGTAATTTCAGAAAATCTAGGTATTCAAGATCAAGGTATAAAATGAGTAAAATCATCTGGCTTAGAATTTGTGTATGATTTTGTTAATTTGACAGCTTATCAACTTTAGATAAAATGAAAGTTGATTATCTAGTTTAAGAGGTACACATGTTATAAATAATTTAAAAGTAAAAAGAAGGTACAAACTTCCAGGTATAAATCATGACCATGTAATGTACAACACTGCATATTTGAAAGCTGCTAAAAAAGTAGATCTTCAAAGTCCTCATCACAAGAAAAAATATATATATTGTAACTATGTATGGTAATGAAGGGGCACCTGGGTGGCTCAATCAGTTAAGCGTCTGCCTTTGGCTCAGGTCCTGATCCCAGGGTCCTGGGATCAAGCCCTACCTCAGGCTCTCTGCTCAGCGGGCAGCCTGCTTCTCCCTCTCCCTCTGCCTCTGCCTACCAGTCTGCCTACATGTGCTCTCTGTCAAATAAAGAAAATCTTTAAAAAAAAAAAAAAACTATGTATGGTGATGGATGTTAACTAGACTTACCGTGATCATTTCACAACACATAAATAGCAAATCATGCTGTACATCTGAAACTAATATAATGTTATAGGTCAACTGTATCTTGATAAAAAAATAAAAATAACTTGGGGCGCCTGGGTGGTTCAGTCGGTTGAGCTTCGGACTCGTAGTTTTGGCTCAGGTCATGATCTCAGAGTCCTAGGATCGGGCCCCACATGGGGCTCCCTGCTCAGTGAAGGGAGTCTGCTTGTCTCCCCCTTTCTCTGCCCCTCTCGCCCCACCCCACCCACCACGTGCACTCTCTCTAGAAATAAATAAATCTTTAAAAATAAAAATAACTTAGGGCGCCTGGGTGGCTCAGTCGTTAAGCGTCTGCCTTCAGCTCAGGTCATGACCCCAGGGTCCTGGGATCGAGCCCCGCATGGGGCTCCCTGTTCGGCGGGAAGCCTGCTTCTCCCTCTCCCATTCCCCCTGCTTATGTTCCCTCTTATCGTTCTTGCTGTCTCTCTTTCAAATATATAAATAAATAAAATATTAAAAAATAAAATAAAATAAAAATAACTTAATTAAAGGCTGTCAAGTTTAGTTACATGATTTTCAAACCTCACTAAATTAATTCAGAAAAAACTACCAAATCTGGAACCTAGAAAGAAATAAATGTTGGATTTTTTTACCCAAGAATTAGCATAAATAAGACCAAAGTCAACACCACTGAAAAACTGAAGTAACATAAGCGACCTGGTAAGTGATATATTAAACACATCTCAACATTAGATACTTTTAAAAGGTCAAGAGCCTGGGTTAATTGTAATTAGCCCGCATGGGTTATTTTTATCACGGTGCCTCGCCATGAGCAACCAGAGCGCCTGTCCAGAGTTCAGGAGTTTCCTCCCTGCTCCGCTGGGTAACACAGAAGGCAATTTCTCAGAGTGAGAGCCCGCACAGAGCGTGCGCCCGGACCACCGGAGGCCATCACCTGGCCACAACTTACCCCAGGGTGTTGCCTGCCAGCCTGCCCAGAGTCTCAGAACCTGAGAGAAACCATGGGGAGTCACTTGTCCTCCCGGGCCTTGATGTCCTCCCTGCCCCCGAGCTGCTGGTCAACTTTGACCTGGGAAAAAAACGGGAGGCGCAACAGTCACAGAACAGTCCCAGACTCGCGAGGCACAAGCCTGGGACTCCTGGCCTCACTACTCTGGGAGTGACCGTGGTGAAACACCAGCCTCGCTCTTCTCCGACTGCCCCTCCTGGAATGTGTCCTTCCCGCCAACGAGCAAGCCGCACAACCTACGGCCTCCCAGCAATCCAGCACTCCCTCCTGGTTCAAAGTGTCTGCGTGGCTTAACTGCAAAGGAATTCTTCTTTAGACTTTTTGAAGTAATCATGCTTTCCTTAGAGGCAGGCAACTGAAATTCATCATACATCATCTAGCAGTGCTTTTTATATGTAATCGTTTATAAAGACCGCAATTTTAAAGACCCTTGTCGATTTCAAACTGAGTTACTTGAGTTGGAAATATTAAAAAGGAAAAAACATGAGGGGCCTGGCTGGCTCAGTCGGTACACCATGAGACTCAAACTAGGGGCTCGTGAGTTTGAGATCCACACTGGGTACAGATATTACTTGAAAAAGGGCAGGGAAGGGGGCCTGGCTGGCTCAGTTGGTAGAGCATGTGACTCTTGATCTCAGGGCTGGGAGTTCAAGCCCCACACTGGGTATAGAGATTACTTAAAAATAAAATCTTGGGGGGAAAAAAAAGATCTAAAAAGTCATTTCAATCAAAGAACAGATCTGACTTGGGACCTACCACATACATAAATCATTCCTCTGATAACCAATTTCTGTGAAGTGACCAACTTCTCTGCTATTTTCAATATTAATATTTTAGCCATAAATCACTGCTTGCAGAAAAATTAAAATCAAACTACAAGATAACCATTTCACTATTTTAAGTGCCTCATTTTCTACAATGCTTTTTTTAAACTTGAAGGCTATCAAAATCAAAACACAGGTTTAGGGCGCCTGGGTGGCTCAGTTGGTTAAGCGACTGCCTTCGGCTCAGGTCATGATCCTGGAGTCCCGGGATCGAGTCCCACATCGGGCTCCCTGCTCGGCGAGGAGCCTGCTTCTCTCTCTGACCCTCCCCCCTCTCATGTACTCTCTCTCATTCTCGCTCTCTCAAATAAATAAATAAAATCTTTAAAAAAAAAAAAAAAAAAAAAAAAAAAACACAGGTTTAATATAATACCTTTGAAGAGCTAAATACTTATTAAATAGAAACGGCATTAATGTCTTACCCATCGTTGTTATCAGGTTTGCCCAATTCCAATCTGTCTGGCTGTACTGAGAAACCAATCCTGCAAACTCTACCATCCTAAAAGCCAAGAAAATAGAAGAAATCGCCGAAGTAAAAATGTGTATTAAAATACGAATTTATTCAATAAACAGATTATGTCCCCATCACTGTCAATTCAGAAGTCAACAAATAAGTTCCTTTTCAGAAGGCACTCACGCCTGACGTGGGGAAGTATGTTTTACATTACATTATCAGGATAGCAGTAAAAATAATTTAAAGTATCTCTAACAGAATTCAGAGTAAGGAAATGACTGGGTATCAGGAACTTCTCCATTACTATGGTTTCAAGCTGTACTAAATCACTTAAGCTTTCTCTGAGCCAGAGAATGGACAAAATAAGGAAATGGAACTGGGTGATCTCTTGCAAAAAACTTCTATTTTGCCTGGTTAAAAAAGAAGATACATGATAATGCATGATTCTATTTTAATTTAAGTTCCTTTTCATTTCTATATCTTACAGTGAACAATTTACCTCAAGAAGAAAGGCAGCATGATTTGGTCCTACCACACACTGTTTGATAGTAGCCTGTTCCAATACATTCAAAGGGGGGTGGCTAAGGAATAAAAAAAGTCAAATAAAATTATTTTTTAAATGGCAAATACATTCTAGGGTTGGTATGTTTGTTTTTTATCTGATTAACCAAAGGAAAAAATAGCTGGAAAAACCTGTTTTTAAAAATATTTACATATTATAATAAGCAATAATTGAAAAATAATAATTATGATATCCTTTATAGTTATTACATGTCCCTGGTATGCCAGATTTTTCAAAAATCAGTATGAACAGAACCTATTATTCAAATGAATCCAAGTCATAAATAGTTGACAGATTAAAATATTTCTGGTTGCTCCTGCCTAAATAGGAGTTATTTTTCCTAATAAAGAAAAAAATGCTCTTTTCAGAAAATTTAAAATATCTTAAAACTCTTACCTGTTTAAATTGTATTTGTTCAGTTTTTCTGAAACTTCCCGTAACCTTTAAAAACAAAATGAAATATGAATAAACCACATGTACAAAATCTTTTTAAACAAAATAGTTCTGATAGGTACTTGTATCATTATTTGGTGATTTCTAACAGTAGTATACAAAAAATCTGCTAAGGCAAGAATGTTTTTTATATTATCTTTGATTTTTTGTCCCAAAAAAGATCCCTGGTCAACTCTACAATTCCCTTCCCTCACCATCCCATTAGCGACTTTGATAATAATATTAATCCCATTTTACAGATGAGGAAACTGAGGCTTCTAGCATTTGTAATACACAAAGTGGCAACAGAGCTGGTACCTGAACCAACACCAATGGAAGCCATTTTTTTTTTTAAACACTGTGCTATATATGCCAAGAGATTCTTAAATGTACATAATGTACATGTATATCATAAAATGAAGATATTAGGCTAGCATAAATTTACTAAGAATTTAACAAAATGGGGCAGAAAAAGCCTGAAAGCTTAACTGACTTAAGACACAGTCTCAGTTCCTGAAGGGCCTTCTGACACAAAACTACACAAATGAAGACCTCTATGTCCGTATCTACAAAACAAGGATAACACCTCCCCCCATTTCTAAAAGAGTATCAAATATGCTTCAAAAAATCTCAAGGGGCTGCATAACTAAAAGATATTAACTCATATTATCTATTACGATTTTGCTGCTTATCTCAAGAAAACAGTCTTGAATTAATACAAAATATTGTAATACTCATTTAAACTAGACCCTTCGGTCAACTTAAGGAACTCACTTTATAATGTGAAGATGTAATCAAATGCAGAGATTGTAAGAGTTTGAGTCTATCAAGTTACCAAAACAACTGCCTAACCTTTCAAAATTTTTTCATAGATGATTCTCTTAAAAATAAACAGAATTTTAGAAAGCAATAGAAAAAAATTAAAACATTCAATCAATAGGAAATTCCATGGGGGCGCCTGGGTGGCTCAGTCAGTTAAGCGTCTGTCTTCAGCTCAGGTCATGGTCCCAGGGTGCTGGGATTGAGCCCCACATCGGGCTCCCTGCTCAGCGGGGAGCCTGCTTCTCCCTCTCCTCTGCCTGCAGCTCCCCCTGCTTGTGTGCGTGCATGCTCTCTGTCAAATAAATAAAATCTTTAAAAAAAACATTTTCTTAAACAGGAAATTCCATGAATTTTGCTTTCTAAAAAGTGACAAAAATAGGGGTGCCTGGGTGGCTCAGTCGTTAAGCGTCTGCCTTCGGCTCAGATCATGATCCCAGGGTCCTGGGATCGAGCCCCGCATCGGGCTCCCTGCTCAGCGGGAAGCCTGCTTCTCCCTCTCCCATTCCCGCTGCTTGTGTTCCCTTCCCTCTCTTGCTGTGTCTCTCTCTGTCAAATAAGTAAATAAAATCTTTAAAAAAAAGTGACAAAAATACATAAAATCAAATTTCAATCATTTGTACTAACAGATGAAAGTGATATACATACTCCGAAAATAAATCACAGCTTAAAGCCAGTTTAGGATTCAAAGCTGCCATAAATCATTTATTATATAAATGGGCAAATGACCTAATATTTCAGTAAGAGATTCTAGCAGGACCCAACTGTCTCTCAACTTTATTTTATCCTATAAATTCTATCCTTTGTTTAATGCTGAGGAGCATCTTTCAAACACTAACATATATACAGGTTTTTTTTGCCAATTCTGAATCTTACTCCTAAGCAATAACTTTCAAATGATGCCATACTTAATTTCTCTCCCACTCACTGGTGACTTTATTCTCACTCCCAAAGAAGAACACCTGACCGACCATGTGTGGGATTCATGAGCTCTGAGAGAAGGCCAACTAGAAAATGGGGATAAACTAAACTGGGAGGCTCCAAACAACGGCCTTCAGAATCCTGGAGCAGACGCAGGAGTAGAGCTGGAGGGAAAAGGCTAAGAAAGGTTTACTTCCCCAAAATCACAGTAGTACTCCGAGAAGGTACATTTTTCCTGCAGACAACTAAACCCATTCATTCCCATTCCTTTCTCTTCGCCCAACAAGGTCTTGAGAGCTTTCACAAAGTATAAAGTGACGGGGAGGGAAGGGAGCTGGGGGGCAGATAAAATTTGTCAAAACCTTTTCAAAACCGGGCAATAACGCTGATTAAATATTAAATGCTGCTCTCATGTTTTCAAATACCATTCCACGTACACAATATTTATAACACCAAAATAAGCTTTGAAAACATAAAAATGCTGAAGTACGAAGTCAAGAACTCGACAGCCAATTTCAGGCCCCTAGGGGACAGAGTCACTGCCATCAATTCAGTTTTCTAATCTCAAAAATCATGGTGGACTCCTAACCACATCTGAAATGTACACCCATTTGTACTGGAAACAATGCCCACTGGGTAGAAAGAAATCTGGAGCTTACTCCCAGCTCATCTACTGCTAACTGGGCTCATTTGAGCCCAGTAAGTCTCAGGTTCTCATCTATATAAGGGAAGACTAATAGTCATCTCTGGTTCTTTTTAGTCCTGGAATTCTTATGAATGTTTGAAAAGCAAATATTATCAGTGGGGATACATATATAATGTTTATATGGGACTAGCACTTACTGTCATATTCCATTTCATCTAACCCATCTGAAACTTTCACAAACAAACTGATTTTACACGGACATTTAGAATGTTTCCCCAAATACCAAATTTTTTAAATTTCTTAAATTCAGTCCCCAAAATTTACACAAAATATATCATGCTTGCAAATCTCAAAACAGTTATCAGGACTAAATTGGCACCCTAAGCATAAATCCCAGACCATAGCGACAAAAAACCTACAAACAAACAAAAAACTATAAAAATAAAAGAGTACTGAGTTCCTCCTTTTACATTATAGAGTCCTCAGCAGACATGGAAATCACAGAATTCAATTCAATTACTAAGTTACTGAATGTCTCTACATAATTATTAGGCACTCATCTACTTTAAAGGATCTTTCTCCAAAAGCTCACAATGCTTAAAGTCATTAACTATATTTCCTCTAGGAGCAACATGAACAAGTCTCCCTTGTTTTTTAAAATAAAAGGAAAAGTACCCTAGAACTCACCAAATTCCATTTCAGAATAAATCTTTACAGGTGGCTGTGATGGAAAACAATTTGAAGAGTACAGCATAACATTACAAAATAACCTCCTAACTCAGCATTCAGGGACAGGTAGGCAAGCCTTTGTGAGGTGGCTATAACACACAATGGATAGGTTAACAATAAGCTTCTGACAATCCTTAGTACTCCTACACCAAAGATTTATTCTATATTCCAATTCAATAACCTATTTCATTCCTTTAAATTTATAGGCATTTTACAGATTCAGATGCTGGATTTTCTTTTTCTTAAAGCACCAAGGTAGGGTAACGGCAAACGGATGTTTAAAAAGAGACAAGAAATCAAAGTGTAACCTGCTGGAATCTAACATATTTCACCGCTGCCCTGAAAATCCCCTGTAAGTTCAGTCTCCTTTCCCCCAAATTTAACATTATAATTTCAAATATAATTCATCTTCTCACCGATCCTCAACTGGGAATAGCATCAGTGCAGGTCCGTCGGTTTTCGAATTCTCTACCTGTCATGTACCACACCTGCATGTTCATACATACATACCCCTAAACTGAATGAAACCTGATGCATTTTTAGCTGTATTTCTAAAACGAAAAAAAATTTAGGTATATTCAGATCCCGAAAGGTTTCAATTCTCCAGGACAGAAAGATATTCCTGACACCCCACCTTCTACAAGATGACAGTCTTCATGTATCTGGAAGTGTAGGACCAGGTACCCCTGCCCATGTTTCATGTTTGTAGCAATCACCCTAATGGTGGGAAAGTGACAATCTGCCACAAGTACATTTCTTCCAGTCTCATCCCTACTTATTTCAGGCCCAGCTCAAGTGTTACGTCCTCCATGAATTTGTCCCGATAGCCCTACTTTTCTTCCTGCAGAAGTGGACAGCTTCTCCCTCCTAGAGGACCTTCGTGTCTACTTTGCGTTCATTTGTTTCCGTCTGAAATGGCTTCAGAGACAGTAAGAAAACCAAGTCTTTCCCCACGCTTCCACGTCTTTAGATACAGTTCCAACAGTGAAAAATGGAGAATAATACTTGTATACAATCCATTTTAGAGGAAGAAAAGGTTCCTGATCTAATCTCAACAAAATTAAGTCCCCAGGTCTTCCACCTCAAACTAAAGTTTAAAACAGGCAAGAAAAGTACAAATATACAGGTTTCTTTTAGGAGAGTTGCCCATAGTAGCTCTTATAAGCAGACCAGTTACCATAAAGAGAACATTTAGTAACTCACCACTTACCCAATAAGATGAGCAACCTGCCTTTAAAGTGACCTCACTCCAACCTCTACCTATCCGTCCATGGAATAAAACTTTTACATATCCATATCATTTTATTTTGGAGCAAAGGGCTTAATAATCCATATAAAGAAACAACAGCCAACAGTAAAGGTTACCTAAAACACTAAATCATACATTAAAAATCTGTGCCCAGATTATTTTCTTGTAGAAAAAGAAATACTGTAAGAATATTTCTGGCATTTCCCCAAAAGAAAACTCTAAATCTTAAAGCCTAAAACTCAAGAAGCAATGAAATTACTTCTTTTTGGGGGGGGGGGGGGAGCAACTATGTTGCTAGATAGATGGCTGAGATAGGAGTCAAGCTTCCAGTCTTTTCTGCTCTATCACCCTGCACTTTCCTAAGTACAGGCAGTCAGTCCTTAACTTTCACATTGTTCTTTAATACAAGTGTCACACCATACCATCTACACTGACACCACTGAACTGTCTCTTTGCATGTCATCTGTTCAACATTATCACTGACATCAATAAATTCAAGCTATCATGTGGTGGTCCCACCTGCCGGCCATTGTCATTGGGAGAAGAGGCTTTGCTTTGGGCAAAGCTGCAGAGGGTATTTTTTGAAATGGTCATTTACTTGTGCCAGCATCTAGTAGGCACATTCCCAGCCGCAGCAGATAAATGAAAATCTGGTGCTGCCTTATTCAATCCAGTCCGGAGAGCATCCAACCCAAAACCCCTTTTCACACAGTCCTGGAGCAAGCCAACAGCAAAGCATCTAAGGCATGTTTACAGGGAATCCTCTTTAGGAGGTCTTGGGTATAAAATGGAAGGGGTCAACTGAGTCTTCTCATGCTACACTGGAGATCTGTTTTTCTATGAAGGGGATAAAACCTTTCTTGCTGCCCACCCAACTCTGTGTTATGACTTAAATATTAAGAGCTACCTTGACCCATGGGACTGAGGATGACTGGGAAGAACCTGGAAAGATTAGGGCTGTCTTGGCAAGCAAGAAGCACCAACACATTAGGGATAATTCTCTCCATCTTTGTGATTATGAAAGACTCATTGTATGTCTGAAATTTGACTTCGAGACATTCAACTTTCAGATACATTTTTTGAAATCCATTTTGTACTGCCTCTATATGAATTTAACCCTGATCATGGGTTCCCCAGCTTCAGGATTTCCAGAACAGTAAATGGGAGTGGGGCTGGATGAATAATGAGAGAAGCAAGGTAGCTATTTGGACAACACACACATTTAAAAAAAAAAAAAAAAAAAAAAAAATCACAAAACCTCATTTTCAAAAAAAAAATTTAAGGAGGCCATAATTTTAGATTAAATATAAACTAAATAAATTTAGCTATATTAAAAACTATTTTGTCCTTAATTTTTCTCATGTCACAGCTGACCAGAGAAAACTTCAAAGTTTAACACTAAGTAACCAAGGAATAAGATTATGGCAAAGGCCAAAGAGAGACTAAAAATTTACCAGAAACAAAAGATTTTAGGCCTGAAGAACACTGAGACCATTAAGTTTATTTCTTTGTATCTCCTATAAAAGGGTTTTCTCTAAAAGTAAATCAGAATCTCTGGATGCATATTTTTCACCTCCCCAAATATTCCTTAAGAGTCTTCCCAACAGCCTCTCTTCTCAACCCCTCATAATGTATTTTAAAATTTTAAATTTTATCTTAGAACCACTTCACACTCTTAAAAATTGAGGACCCCAGGGCTCAGTTAAGCGTCTTCCCTCAGCTCAGGTCCCATGATCCTAGGGTCCTGGGATCCAGCCCCGCATCAGGCTCTCTGCTCAGTGGGGAGCCTGCTTCTCCCTCTCTCTCTGCCCCCCCCCCACTTGTGTTCTCTCTCTCTTAAATAAAATCTTAAAAAAAACTGAGGTCCCCACAAACACTCATATTTATAATATTAAGTACCAAGAAAATTTTGGAATATTTATTTCAAAAATAATAAACTCATTACATAAACAAAAATCACCTTATGAAAAGTAACTATTTTCCCAAAACTATTTGTGATAGGGGACTGTTTTACATTTTTGCAGACCTCTTTATTATTGGTCTTAATATAAGAGAGCCAGATTCTCAGATCTGCTTCTGCATTCCGTACGTCACAGTACATTGTTTTGGTTGAAGTATGTGAAGAAGAGCTGGCCCCAATATTTTAATACCCCTTACAGATCACTGTGGACGTTCTTTGATATTACACCAAAACTTGACAAGTGATCATTCCTTAAAGGTTGGGAGCAATGTGAAACCTTCTGAAACCTATCAAATCTTTTGCCCACGTGCAAGTCTATAACAGCATGCGCTGCTCATATGGAAAATAATGGTTTGCTGACTTACAAAATTATGTCTGTTAAACTCACAATGATGGATACAAATTTCCCAAAATTCTAATTTTTGCTTGAAAGCTTAATTTTATCACTAGCAACAAACAGCTTCAGTTGTTTCCCTTGAAGTGACAGGCTCACTATGGTCATTTTTGAGGAAATCTCTGTGAAATACCCAAGTCTTTTAAGTAAAATAAGTGTTCCTGAAGAAAGCAGCTAGTTCAGCTTGCATCTAAAACAACTGCAGAAGTGTTTTTCTTCAAGACAACCAACGTCCTTTTCATTTTGTCACACTGCATATTAAAGTAATATACACTCAAAGGTTAAGATTTAATAAAATTTAGTAATTTTTACCACTTCATCAAAGACATCCTTTGAGTGAAAACTGGCTGTTCCTACAAGTGCAAAAAAAGTGAAGAATACAATAATTTTCAATACAGTTTGGTGCCACTACTTTGATTTGTGCTAAGAAGCCAGTATTTTACCTGCCATTGCTTTTGAACAATAGCACAAATTTCCAAACAGTGAAAAAGACAAAGTCTCAGTATTACTATGAAGACAGTTTTTTCTTAAAGGTTTTATTTATTTATCTGAGAAAGACAGAGAGAGAGCAAGTGCACAAGGCACGGGGGAGGGACAAATGGAGAGGGAGAGGCAGACGCCCCTCTGAGCAGGGAGCCAAAATGGGGCTCCATCCCAGGACCCTGGGATCATGACCTGAGCTGAAGGCAGACGCTTAACTGACTGAGCCACCCAGGCACCCTTATTATGAAGACAGTTTTGACCTCAGAGCCCATGAGAAGGTCTTAGAGATCCAGAGTCTGCAGACCACACTGAGAATGGCAGTACTCCCTTCTAAAATATAAACAGTAATAAATATACTATAAAATATACTATAAAAAAGATAAAAGTAATAAAAAATGCACAGTGCCATTAAAGTAGCCAATACTAAATCGATGTTGGAAAAAATACCTGTTCATTCATCTTACTAACATAGCCACTATGTCAACCAAATAATTATATACTTTTAAAATAGTTTTTAAATTACAGCTATTCTTTGATACTACACCAAAACTTAGCAAGTGATAGTTTCTTAAAGCTTGGTTGCAATGTGGAATCTGAAGCCCTATCAATGAACTTTCCATACTGTTATACTAAAACCCACTGGTTTGTCTTGTACTCTGATTAAGTCATTTACCCATGCATGATTCTGTTTAGATACAAAATGGCACTGTAGCCTTTGGCTCAGGTCATGATCCCAGGGTCCTGGGATGGAGTCCCCCATCAGGCTCCTTGCTCAGCAGGAAGCCTGCTTCTCCCTCTGCCTGCCACTCTCCCTGCTCGTGCTCACATGCGCTCTCTCTCTCAAATAAATAAAAGCTTAAAAAAATAAAATAAAATAAAATAAAATGGCACCATAAAGTAGCATGAAGTAGCATAAAGCATATTAATATTTTTAATAGTGCCTCCCTTATTAAAATCCCATGAAAGACATTAAGTGACTGTAATTGGCTTACCAGTGGTCTTCTATTTACTTATTTGAGAGAGAGAGAGAGAGAAAACAAGGAGGGAAGAAGGGCAGAGGGAGAGGGAGAAGCAGACCCCTGCTGAGGAGGGAACCCAAGGCGGGGCTCCATCCCAGTGGTATCATGACTTGAGCCGAAGGCAGATGCTTAACGGACTAAGCCACCCAGGTGCCCCCCTTACCAGTGGTTTTCAACACGGGAAGAGAAGGCAGTGGGGGCAAGGATACAGAAGAGTCTCTTTAAGATCTGAATGCAAAAGCTACAGTTAATTACTAGAAGGGGGCAGGAGAAGCCTCATGATGTCACAAACTGCCAGCCTACAGATGTACACATGATATTGAATCACACGGCATTTTAAATTTTTTTAAAGATTTTTAACGAGTCTTGGCCAACATTTAAACTTGGGGAGAATTTCGCACAGAATTTCAGGTTTTTAGCTTCTTTTGAAAGAGAAGATCAAGCAACTGCACTTACTTTCCCGTATGGTGACTAGAGGTACCCTTACCTAGAGGTACCAAGCACCTGTAGGCATCTGGGTTTGAGGCCAGTGATCTGGACTCCCAACCCCTGAAAAAGGTATTTGCTTGGTGAAGAGGAATCTGCTCAGTTTTATAATTCAAATCTCAGCATGTACAGTGATCCCTAATATATCTTTGCTCAGCCATAAGTCATAAGCACATTTTATTTCTTTAAATTGACTTTACAATTTCTAAAATAGTGGTCTGACTTTTCTCACTTTTTGCCTACCCAAAGAGAACTAAGCCTAGCAGCAAACATCTGACTTTACTATTAAAAGACCCCAAATCACACAAATGACGGCTTTTATAGAGGGAAAATCCATCTGTCAGCTTCCTAAATGACAATTATAGGTAGGACTTATATATATACTTCAGGCTTATGGAGACGACAAATGCTCGTCTATATAATGTATTCACTTTAAGTAAATGATACAGTACATTCACCTTCAAGATGCATTCAAGACCAAAAAGAAAAGAAGTTTCTAAATAAATACTATAAATTTATGAAATGAACACATTTTTTAAAATGGGAAATTCTTTAAACTATTTCCCCTAAAATGGTTTTCAGTTAAAACTGTTAAGAGTTCTATAAAATTAAAATAAGGAAATTCATTTTACAGAAATGCTCTGTAAACTAGCATAGGGGGAAAAAAAAATGGCATCCCACTCACCAATAATTTCTTCCCCTAACCTGGAAAATATCCTGCTTACAAACTCCTATGTAGTGTCATAAATAACACTATTCCTAATAAAATGAAAAAGAGACCAAAATTCCAAACTCCTGTGCCATTTGAAAAGCCAAACACATGTCTGAGAAACTAAATGCCGAACACAACAAAATGAGTCATTTTCCTTTAAAGCCAAAATACCACGTTATTTTCAGCTCCATTCAAAACAGGAAAAGGGAAATACACATGCCAAATGGACAAGAACTTTGGTAGAAAAAGATACAAGACATGGCCTTTATACATTAATTTTTCTTGACAATTTCTTTTGTCAAGTCCTTCTGTCTAATTCCATCTTGGTAACAGTAAGACTATACACACAGACAAGAATCAAAACATGCTAACAGGATGAGACTTCTTTTGAGCTACCATCCAAAAAGTGTTCCTAGCATCCAACCAAAAATTCAAGAGAAAATTCTTGGTTTTCTTCACCCTTAGGCCATATCTACATTCTGAATACCTGCAACATCATTCATTCAAGTATCTGCCAGATGCAGGTAAGGTATTCAAATCATTATAATCCCAATTTCAACTCTACATATAAATCGAACTTGTCATGAGATAACGGATACTCGTCCTAGTATAACTACTGCCATTTGGCAAGTTACACAATCCTTGAGATAGAATTGTAAACTGAAGTAAAACACCTGTAATGAAATCTGACTTTCCCACAGAAACAAGACAATTAGGTTATATTCCTAACCAAGGGATCTTGATAACATTAACATCAAAGATGGAATTGCAGTGTTACTGCTTTTGAAATGGTCATTTGACATTCCTGAGCCGCCATTCCATCTGCCCTAGGAACCACAGCTGCAGTCTTGCGAGGGGCACGGGGCCGGGAAAGAATGAGCTGTGCTGTCAGACAAACCAACCTGGGTTTGATTCCATCCCTGCCATTAACTGGCTCTGGAACCTTGGGCAAGCTTACTCGAACCTCCCAGAACTTGGAAGGTCTCTTGGTCTATTAAAATGGGGATAAAACCCCTTGTCTGGTAGTGCTGCTAGAAGGATTAAAGGTAATTTTGTGATGTACCTTGGAAAGAGCCAAGCACTTAAATGCTCAATAAATGACAGCCATGAACATCACTGAACTGTATTTATATTCTTCATCCTTGGATAGCTTGCTATATTTTGCTGCTCAAATCCACCAAGTTCTGGCTTAACTGGTTGCCAAACTAAATAGGGCCCATTTCAAATCCTGAGATCAAGGGTAGGAACCTGAGGATCCAGGGAATGGGATCCAGGGAATGAGAGCCAAGTCTGGGAATTCCTGGTATTAGAAATCTGTATATGCACAATAATTCCTTTGTTTCTTGTGCAAGGGTTCTTATTTCACAAAGCATGAGAGATTCCTCTTCTTGCCCCTACTACCCCTCCAATCTATCTCTTCACTCTTCCAGAGCATTCTATATTCCAAACATCACTATACTCTCACAATTCCTTAACTAGATTATACTCATAAACTACTCTTATTTTTTTTGAACATATCTATTCCCTCAGCCTAGAGTAATTATACCCCACTGCCTTCTACACATCTAGCTACTAGGCCCTCAAGGCTAGGCTGAAACAACATGTGGGAAACCTTAACTCACCGTTCACTCCAGGCTAACCTAGGCCTTTCTCTGAATCCCACTTTAGACCTGAGGCACACTTCCTCCAGAGCACTTCATATGATGTAACTATTCGTTTGATGAAATACTTGTCTCTTTCACCGCCTGACAAATTCTAAGAAGGCAAGAAACATGTTTTACTTACTTCTAAATCCCTACCACCTGGCACATAGTAAATCCTTCCTAACCATGTGCCGATGGACGGGTGGCTGACCAAATGAATGGACATTCATATGTCTTGGCTCTAAGTCCTACACTGCCTCAAAATGATGGATTCATAGCTATTTTTAAAGATTTTTAGATGTTCTCTTTCTTATGTGACCAAGATTATGAGGCTAGGTTTTTTAAAATACACCAAAGGAATGTTGTCCTACAAAATAACCCCCTGGAGGCTCTGCCCTAATTCAAATGCCCCTGCAATATCATAAGAAACTTGTGAAACTCTTCAGGATTCATTCATTCTACAGAAAGAGTTTACCAGTGAGGAAAACCTCGCAGTACTCCACAGCCTGGTATACTCTCTCAGTACCCTCCACCCAGAGGAGGGTCTCTTTTTTTCCTCCTTCCCTCCTCTGTGGTTTAATCTGGGTTGGTGTTAGGGAAAAGAGCTGAAGGGGCCCAAAGGAAGTTGGAAGCAAAGGGAAGAGAGAAAGAGAGCTCATCAGGAAGCAACATTACAGATAAAAGTCTGTGTGCAGCCTCCTGTTTTGGTGCCTGAAACTGATAACATGAGTCTAACACGCTAGGGGCCTTGAAATGCAAACTAGAGAAAGTCTGGTCACTGGACATCTATTGGCAAGTAATCCAATAAAATATTCTAACATGTAATGTGGTATCAAAATAGGAAGAATCAGATATAAATGCCCATATTAATGTTTTGTCTGGTTTTGTTGTTTATTTAGCCAATCACCAGGATCGTAGCCATGAAGTCAAACTGAGTGTCAGCCCAGTCCTACCTAGATACCAGCAAACAGCCCTGGGTTTTGAGACTCAGCTCCACCATTAAAAGACAGAGCATGACCTTGAGTAGGTCATTTAACATTTGCTCTCGTGTTTCCACCTCTGCTAAAAACGGTCATCACCCTATCTGTTTCAAAGTTTTCTTAAGAATACGCCACATGTAAAAGTAATGTGTACCATCTTAAATAATAGTGTCTAAATCTAGCTAATCATCACAATCTCTAAGGAACATTTTTAAAGACATATTCTCAGTCCCCACCCAAGCCTACTAAATCCGAGACCTCCAAATACAAGGCTCAGTGATTGATATTCTGGCTAAGTAAGTTATGGCATACACATGAAATAGTTCGGAAAGGCCTAACATTAGTCACCTATGAGAAAAGGAAGTAGGAAGCTAGGGAACAGAGCAGAGAGGGAACTTTTCACTGTGTGCCAATGTACACTTTTGAATTTTAAACCACATAAACGTATTATCAACTCAAATGCTTTTTGGGTTTTTTTTAAATTTCTAAGTCCCCAAAGTGATTCTGGTGATTAACTAACTTTGAAAAACACTACTCTTAAAGACCACGAATACACGTAAGGATTGCTTAAAATAGTCATAAGATTAGTAGTCCATTTAGAGAGACATTAATAACCCTACTATTTCAAGTATTAGAAACTTGAAATGTTGCTTAGGATAGCTCACTCTCAGAAATTCACAATTCACATACCTCTATTAGGGTTTTATAAGTCCTACAATAAAGAAACCCATTTAACTATGCTTAAGCTTGTGCTTCCCACACTGAAACTGAACATGATCAGGTCATTTTTTCTAGTAAGATCTTGGGGAACCAGAAGACACTGGTTTAAGATCCAAGTTTCCTGAGGCAAAGACCATCTCTCTACCCCAGAACCCTAGAGAGTACCTAGCACACAAAAAGCCTCCCCAAAACAGTGACAGGCTGTCTTTACTGTCTTTTTTCTTTACCTAAACCAAAACTATGTCCCAATTTTCTAACTATTTAATCAGCTTCAAGGATTTAAAAAAAAGTAAATAGCATAAACAATCCTACTCTGCCTAAAATGATATTGTTAAAAAATGCAACTACCTACAGCAGATCATTTTTTTTTTTTAAGATTTTATTTATTTATTTTGACAGAGAGAGAGAGAGAGAGAGAGAGAGCGAGAGCAGGAACACAAGCAGGGAGAGTGGGAGAGGGAGAAGCAGGCTTCCCGCAGAGCAGGGAGCCCAATGCAGGGCTCTATCCCAGGACCCCGGGATCATGACCTGAGCCAAAGGCAGACGCTCAACGACTGACCCACCCAGGCGCCCCCAGCAGATCATTTTTAAATCCAAATAATATGGCAATAGGCACTTTTATTCCTTAAAGTGGAAAAAGAGATCTATTATGATTCTAAATTACCTACTTTTAAGAGACAGTAATAGATTTCAGTATCATTTTCCTTTTACAATATAAGCAGACATTGCTGGGCATCTTTATTCTCATGAAGCCAGACTAATCAAGTAAGCTTTACAATCAAACTGCCCAACAACCCCACTTATTAATAAGAGCATGTTCATCAGTGTACCCAGAGGGGGTCTGAAAGCTGTATCAAACGGCTTCTTTGAAATCTGCACCTACTAAGGGTTCTTAACACTGGACCTCTCAACCAGAAAGCCTTCCTTTACGTGTAATTCGGAGAGCTAAACCGAAGGAGTCACACAAATGTCAAAACTACAGAACTGCAGGGTCACATTTAAGAGCTCTACCAGATCCCTTTCGTTTTCTCACTACGGAGCACAAATGAATACAAAGTTCTCTCTGGCAACACAGCCACCACCGCGAAGGCCTGGCTCCCAAGTCTGGCCTTCAGAAATCCACCAGTAAATGCTTCCCATTGTCTTACAATAAACGCTCAAACTAATATAAGTTGACTCAACAGGCAGTCTCCAATTTCCAGACTGACATCACTGACAGAGATCTGCACCCCATCTCAGTCCCCACTCTGTTCATCTCTCAACCACTTACACACACACACGCACACTTAGTGCTTTCAGACAGCGTGTGGATAATGATACTTGAAAAGGGCTAACCCTGGGGAAGATTATGAAGGACATCAGCCTCCTCCTACCAAGCCCTAATTATCATCCGCAAACGGTAAATTCATCCCCAAACTGCTCAACTCTTTCCCCGTGCTTTTGTTTAATGCCTGAAAACTGCATACCAGCCAGAGAACGAAGTTCTCAATCTTGCAGCACCAGGCCCTAGCAGGCTGACTGGTTTAATCAGCTACCTCCTCTGGGCAGACTGAGCGTCGATCCCACGACAGGAGAAGATGGCGGTGGCAGAGTAACGAGTGAGCATATCCGGACACAAAACCGCCTCGAGCCTGGCGCTCTTCAGAGTCACTCCCATCCCGTTGCAGACCTGCCCTAGCAAGCACTGGGCTAGAGCAGGAAAGCCTGCAAAACTTGGTCGCCATCATCACAGCTACAACATGCAGTACAGTCTTCCGGTTTCCCACAAAAAGAAGTGGCATCTTTATACTACTTGAATGCTGACAGAGCAAAACAGCCAACAAGCTTAACAAAATGGAGCCAGCCTACAATGAGAATACAATTCGGAAAGATGAGCACTTCGCACTAGGACCCTACACAGTTGCTCTGTCCTGGACTAAGTTCTCTATACCTCCCTCCTCATAACACTGAGCACTCCACCAAGCCTGAGGAGGACAGTCAGTGAAAAGGCCTTCCACTGATTTGGGTGGTCCTGTTCCTTCTCTCCTTTCCATCTGAAGCTGAAAAAAGTGAAGTGGCTAAAACTAAAACAAACAAAGTATAACACAACGTATAACAAGTATCTAGTGACTATGATGTACAGGTATGCAGACCAGAGGGGAGGAAAATGAGTAGAGCAGAGCTGGTACAGTGAGTTCACTCTGGGAAAACCTCCCCTCTAAATACACAGCCATGAAAGACAACTGCACCAAACAGAAAACCGGAAGACTCAGCAGAGACCACACACAAGATCAACATCTTCTCGGGAGGGAAAGAAAGCTAAAAGTACTCCCCAGTGAGAGAACGGGTACCAGAGCCAGATTCCCTGTGGAAGCTGGAACTGGGCTGCCTGTTTCGTTCGAAAATGTTGCAGTTGAAAATTTTAATGGTAACCACTAAAAGAACAGAAATACAATCTATGGCTTCCAAACCAAGAGGGAGGAAAAAGGGAAGGGAATGCAGAAAACTAGGACTCTAACAGAAGGGGGGAAAAGCAGCAGAAAAAAGGCTCAGAAGATATGAAATTCAAGCAGGAGAAATGAATCTACTTAATCAAATTGTTCATCTCACAATTAAAAGTCAAAAATTATCAGAGTAAAGGAAAGAAAGTATTAACAGGAATGAAGAGACATACTATGTATCAAAGGAATAATCCACCAAGAACATTTAACATTCATAAATTTGAATGCTCCTAATACCATAACCTCAAAAATATACCCAGTAAAAACTGACCGTCTGAGAAATGGTCAACTGCGGTGAGAAATTTAACGTACCTCTATCAGAAGCTGATAGTTCAAGCAGACAGAATACTAGTAAAGCCAGAAACTTTGGAAAAGATACATTAACAAGCTTGAGCTAACAAATAAATATATAGAAAATTGTCCCCAAAGGGGTGTCACAGATTTTCTTTTTAAGGTATAAAGCATGTTATCTCTGACCTCTGGATTTAACAGATAAGTAAAATTTTCTTCGAATTATAAAGTCAGGGACGCCTGGGTGGCTCAGTCGGTTAAGCGGCTGCCTTCGGCTCAGGTCATGATCCAGAGTCCTGGGATCGAGGCCTGCATCGGGCTCCCTGCTCAGCGGGAAGCCTGCTTCTCCCTCTCCCTCTCCCTGCCGCTCCCCACCCCCCCCAGCTTGTGCTCTCTCTCTGGACAAATACATAAATAAAATCTTAAAAAAAAATTATAAAGGGGCGCCTGGGTGGCTCAGTTGGTTAGGCGACTGCCTTCGGCTCAGGTCATGATCCCGGAGTCCTGGGATCGAGTCCCGCATCGGGCTCCCTGCTCAGCAGGGGGTCTGCTTCTCCCTCTGACCCTCTTCCCTCTCGTGCTCTCTGTCTCTCATTCTCTCTCTCAAATAAATAAATAAAATCTTTAAAAAAAAAAAAAAATTATAAAGACAAAGATAAGGTTGTCAACTTTTCACTTTGCCAAGTAAGATTTAGGGAAAAAGCCACTATTACCAATACTTCATAAAAAGGTTAATTTAAAATTTAAGAAGTAGTAAAAACAATCTACATATTTCTTTCTAACCATGGACTGGTTAAATTGTCATGGACTCTGAAAATTTTCTTAGAAACTGTACCAGCACATAATTGTACTTAATTTGATTTCAGGAAAACAAACACATACAGATTTTTGTATTTAATATCAAGTCACTGATGTGATAGTGTCCCTATTTTCCATTAGAGAAAACAGCAGACTGTAGAGATCAATTTACCTGTAATTGTCAATTTACAGATGGGAGGGAGAGTGTGAGACAAAAGCTGTCCAGGCCTCTATTCTTGCCATTATTAACACTTCTGCCAAGGGTCCCGTTCAATCAACAATGCTTCCTGAACACCCAGAGTCTAAGGCCTGGTGTGAAGTATTACAGGAAATAAACTGCACTAGAGAATACCCTAGGGAGGGACAGGAGCCAAACCGATCCCCCTGAGGGAGCTCTCTCCATGCTTGGGGGTACTGCCCCTAACCAGGAACCACAGCCACAGAAGACAGATCTACCACTTGGGAACCCTGAGGATAAAAGGAACACTGAAAACCCACTGATTCAATCCACACACCTTAAGTAGTTTACGATCTACTTGTAAAAACGAACTATACACACAGAAAGACAAATAAAAAATAACCAGGTGCTGAGAGGAGTGCTCTAAGCATGAATTACTAAGAGAAGAATTACTAGGATTCATTTGGGGTTAGATTTCGTGAGGGGAACTCCCAGGCGGCTTAGTACAGCATGTGACTCTTGATCTTGGGGTCGAGTTCAAGCCCCATATTGGGTGTAGAGATTAGTTTTAAAAGGGGGGAAGGGGAGAAGAAGATTTCGTGAAGCAGCGCCAGGGCTTTCAGGGGCATCAGGATTTTGAAATAGGCCATTAAAGGGTGCTGGGATTCATCACAAAAGGGGCATATTCAAGTGAAAACATTCATGATGATTTATCTAGTAAACGACAACAACAAAAACTGTTTGGCTCTTACACAACTAAAAAAAATTAAAGCTCTCCAAAACACTTCAGGAAGCCAAGAAGATTAATTTTAAGATCTGACTTATTTCATTTTTCGTACAAGTCATCTGAACAGTGTGGATAGCGCTAGAGCAATCTGCTAGCCAACATACCACTACAAGAATAAAAGGCAAACTATATACCACCTTCCTGTGTTCAAATAATTACTCTGTTAGGAATCAAAATCACCCTTTGAATAAAACTGAATAAATATCAAAATAGACTACTTGAAGGCAGCTGACAGGACGGAACCACAAGTAAGAACGACGAGTGCACCGCACAGATGTGGGCGTCGTTAACACAGCCCATACATCAAGGGGCACCAATACAAGACTCCCTGCACTTGGCTACCTGGTGTGGATATAAAATCATACAAAATGAAGGCTACAGAGAACAACGTGAGTGGTCTGAAAAGAACCTTAATAAATAAAAAGACATAGTAAATCATTCTTCCTGCTCCTCACTGGATGAAGAAGAAAATAAGAAAACATTTCAAAAAGAAGGTAGTAAAAGAGAAAACAAGCCCTGATTATAATAAATTTTGAAGGACCTTTTTCACAACCGCAAAGACCAACAGAGGCCTCCCAAAATTAAATTTTGAGTCAGGCTTGAGTACATTTTGAAAAATTATTAAGCCTGCACATCCTGGGATATTCATTTTCAGGAGGCAAACAAAGGGTTACAGGGAAGCCAACAGCGTACTTCAAGCCACTCCTGAGAGCAAAGAGGGCCAGGGCCAAGAACCACAGACATACAAGCAGAGATTACAGGAAATGTGTCCAAGCTAAAGAGAGAATGCCCTAAAAAAATCACACCGGCTGCTATGGAGTGAATATTAGTGCCCTCCCCCCACCCCAAATTCATATGGTAAAACTCTAATGCCCAAGTAATGGCAGGTGGAGATGGAGCCTTTGGGTGGGTCCTCATGATATGGATTAGTGCTCTTATAAGAAGACAGGACAGAGGGGCTTCTCACTCTGTGCTCTCTGACGACGTGAGGATACAATGCAAAGGCAGTCGTTCACGAGCCAAGAAGCAGGCCTTGACCAAAACTGGACTGACACCACACCTTGATCTCCGACTTCCAGCCTCCAGAACGGTGAGCAATCAATGTTGTTGTCTAAGGCCCCCAGTTGAGGGCACTGCCGTACAGCAGCGCCAGCAGACTAAGACACTGGGGATGGAGAGTTAGTGTACTTAAAGAGGAATCATTTTCGTGTATCGGACTTCTAATTAAACTTGTTTCTTTCCACTACCTCCTGCAATCCTCTAAAAGGACAACAAATGAATTTTAAAGTTACAAGGACAAAGAGAAAGAAAAGGCTAGTGCATTCCAGCAAGAGATCCCAACAAAATTCTGTAAGCTGGAACGCAGACAGGGAAGTGGCAAAGGACCCAGCAGATAAGAGAAAACTGACACAGGACACCTGGGTGGCTCAGTCGATGAAGCGTCTGCCTTCGGCTCAGGTCATGATCCCAGGGTCCTGGGATGGAGTCCTGCATGGGGTTCCCTGCTCAGCGGGGAGCCTGCCTCTCCCTCTGCCTCTCTGTCTCTTATGAATAAATAAATAAAATCTTAAAAAACAAAACAAAACAAAAACAAAAACAGAAACCTAAAGCCTGCGGGGGGCAGGGGGTAAGGGCTGGGATCCAAAACAAACAGACCAACTCTGCAATTTTAATTGGAGGTACCAAGAACTTATTAAGTCTGGGAGTACCCAAACAGGAAGGCTGTTGTGAGTTTGCATAAGGAGCAATTAAAATCCTCACCCTATGAGGAGACTGTCCCTTCCAGACTCTGCCAGAACTGTTCCCACTACAGAAATTCAACCAGAACAACAGCCTGGGGATATCTAGCTGGGCAGGTATGGGCATACTGGAAGAAGTGAAAGCTATTTATTGAAATGAGGAGTAAGCCAGCCCCCATCCCAGATGCTTGCAGCCACACTCTTACTTTCCAGGATTCCTCTGTGAGGAAACTGCCCCAAGAGAAGAAAAAAAGCTTCAACATAATGTAAAGCAAAAAAAAATCAAAGCAGTGGAAATTAGGGAAGAAAAGATAAGTAAATCAGAGTAGCAAAGGTGGTGTCAAACATCTAAATACTAGGAGTTCTCCGCCCCCCCCCGCGAAAAAAAGAAAAATGAGAAAATGGATGGGAAAAAAAAAGTATTAAAGAAATAATATAACAAAATTTCCAGGAAATGAAGCTCAGATACAAGCTTCCAGAATAAAGAGACCTACCAATTGTTTGGGGCCCAAAATACAGTGAATGGGGAAAAGACCTACATCAAGCATGAAACTTCTCATGCTCGCTTCGGCAGCACATATACTAAAAAGGCATGAAACTTCTCAGCAACAGAGATCGAGGGAAGACCCTAAAAGCTTTGGGGGTGTGTAGAAAGGATTGTCAAAATGGCACTGAACTCCTCAAAAGAAATACTGTAAGCTATGTGACAATGATGGAATGCCTTCAAAATTTTGAGAAAAAATTATTCCCAACCAGAAATTATATACTTAGTCAAGAACCGTATACAGACAAAAATTCAATTTGTTTTCACCTAAATAAAGTAACAAAATGGCACGATGACAGAATAGGTACGAGCTTTAAAGCAAACAAACAAAACCTCTTTAAAACAAACTATCAAAACTGGAGCCAAAATTCCTTAAAATGTCACCAAAACAGTTAAGTGAGAAACAAACAAAAAAACTTCCATCCTCCTCCCTTTTTAGACATAGAAATTAAATAGATTTACTTGTTCAACCAACCTCCCAGCAGTGATTGTGGTCTCATCTACAAAAGTGATAGAAAAGTAAAGGTACTATTTGTGTTTAAATGTGTATGTGCAACTTTTCGACAGCCTTAAAATACTCTCAAGACGACTGAATATCAGCAAAGCCAAGAGCCTGGGGTAAGGGACAAGGGCAAGGAACAGAGCCAAACAAACAAAACAAAACAAACCCTAGGGACAAAGGTCTCTTTAAAAAACTAGAGAAGTTCCTTGCAAATGTTCCCTGAAATTACCAAGTCTAGAGCACCTTGACCCCTACAGTTCTTTATTTTTAAACTCTCTTACTAGTGAGTTTTGGCTTGACCAGAGTCTATAAAGCAGACAAGCCAGAAAAACTCTTAACCACAACAACCAGGACTTAAAAGCCTGACCTTTAAACTTAATCAAGCATTTGGATCTGAAATATCCACAAAGGGTTTTTGAGTTCCTCAACACACCCAAGAAATAGTTTAGACCACAAATTTACTGCCATCATGGCAAATTTTACTTACACCTTTGAACCAACAGGGTACTGTAGCACACAATATGCTTAGTACACAGTCGGGGACAAAATGTTAGCTGCCCCTATTACAGTCATTACCACTTCTGACCAAATTAAAAAACAGCAGCAACAACTGCTCAATGGGAACTGGTAAAAAAGGAATTTGGGGAGAACCCTATTAACTGATGGGCAGTACCACTTTGGATGAAGCCAGCAAAGAGCAACTCCAAATATCTACTGTCATACCCTTTTAAATAAAGCACTGCAAGACATCCGAAGTAGATCTCCTGACTGATAACAACACCAACTAGACGTAACTGAAGCTCATGGAGAAAACTGGACTTCTCAGTTCATATGTATGTAAACATGTGATGCTATGGCATCTATTAAAATCCTGGTTATCTCGGGCGCCTGGGTGGCTCAGTTGGTTAAGCGACTGCCTTCAGCTCAGGTCATGATCCTGGAGTCCCGGGATCGAGTCCCGCGTCGGGCTCCCTGCTCGGCAGGGAGTCTGCTTCTCCCTCTGACCCTCCCCCTCTCATGCTCTCTCTCTCTCTCTCATTCTCTCTCTCAAATAAATAAATAAAATCTTTAAAAAAATAAAATCCTGGTTATCTCAACTTCTCCAAATTACATTTGAAATTACTTCTATCCTACCCAAGTTATGTATGAAATATCTACAAAAAGTGCAATTAAAGGCTCCTGGGTGGCTCAGTTCGTTAAGCGTCTGCCTTTGGCTCAGGTCATGGTCCCAGGGTCCTGCAGGGAGTCTGCTTCTCCCTCTACCCCCCTCCACCCATTCTCTCTCTCTCTCTCTCTGACAAATAAATAAAATCTTTAAAAAAAAAAACGTATAATTAAGATACTATGGTCCAGTGGGCACTTCCTCTTTTGACCTCCTCCAGAACTTACCAATTTATTCAATTTTGCAATTAGTCATTTACTGCTTTGAACTGTTCTGATACTGCCATTCTACTTTTTACAGATCTATTTTATTTTCCCAACTATACAGGTAAACTCCTTCAGGATATGACCTATGATTACCTTTTTGCACATCTGTGTATTCAGTACACTGTAGGTACTGCAGAGATTAAAAATACTAAATTGTTATACAAAACCAGAGACCAACTGTTCACAACCTTTCTCACCCAAACACCACAAAAGGGATAGGAACAATTCGGTGTCACTACTTCAATGACGCTACTGCACGCCCCAAGCCCACCCTCCCACACACTGGCATGTCACGCACGTCAGGACAGACGCAGCAAGAGCTTAATGAACAGGTACTGGCATACTGGCTTCAGGAATGAAACATGGTGCTGGTTCCAACATTCAACCGAACACCGAGACTATGCATCACTTCATGCGGGGGTCCCCTCTCCTCCAACAAACCCCAGGCAAGAGGGAAGAAAAGACACACAACGATGACCCTGTCCTGTCCTCCGCAAACAGATCAACATTTTAAAGCAATAAAAAAATGTATTCCTGGAGGCACAAGATAATTGCTAATGGACTGCTTTTTAAAGCCTACAGCACAGGCCTTTACCAGGACATTTTGTTTTTATCAGCGAATGTTTAAAACTTCAGCTCACATAAAAACTACCCGTGAGCCTCAGCCACAGAGCCTGTTGATGCAACTTAATAACTAAGGTCCTGGGCTTGCAGACCCACCTAGCACTCCCCGGCTGTGTAGCCTGGGAAGCACGCTTAACCTCCTGCAACTCAACTTTCTTCACAGTGCTGCCAGAGTGCTCAACGAGATGTTTGGAAACCATAGTGCTTTGTACATAGTAAGAAATAACAACGCTAAAAATAATGTTTAAAATGAGCAAACCTCAGGGGCACCTGGGTGGCTCAGTCAGTGAAGCATGTGCCTTTGGCTCAGGTCTTGATCTCAGGGTCCCCAGCCGCTGGCGTCAGGGGCGGGCTCCCGCTCAGTGGGGAGTCTGCTTCTCCCTCTCTTTCAAATAAATAAAACCTTAAAATAAAATAAAATATGCAAACCTCATGATGTACAGGATCAGCTTCTAAACATTTGAATTCTAACCCAGAAAGTTACACTCTTTGATCCTTAAAGAAGGGCCTCAACAAAACAAGGACTTATTATAACTTCAGTTTTTACCGGTGCCTAACACAATCACATAAAGAAAACTTGCATGTCAAATATAAACCTCGCTGTCCACTGGGCTTTTGAATGTCTCTAAATGTAAAAAAGATTCACTGGGGGGCGCCTGGGTGGCTCAGTCAGTTAAGCGGCTGCCTTCGGCTCAGGTCATGATCCCAGGACCCTGGGATCGAGCCCCACATCGGGCTCCCTGCTCAGCGGGAAGCCTGCTTCTCCCTCTCCCACGCCCCCTGCTTGTGTTCCCTCTCTCGCTGTCTCTCTCTGTGAAATAGAGAAAATCTTAAAAAAAAAAAAAAGATTCACTGGGAATTTCTCAGAGCATGATTAAGAAAAAGTTTCACTCCGCTATAACATAATAAGCAATGTTATTTTTCAGCCATTGCTTTTTTGTCTCAGCTTCTAGAAAGTCTAAAATATGAATCAACTTCAACAGACACTTTGCTGACACCTCCCACCCTCTTTATCAACCCGAACTTCTACCCACTCTCTTCCCCAGCTTTGAGCGTTAGACCTGGGAAGGCCCTTAGTAACTAACTGTCCGATCCCGCATGCTCATTTTCTAATGACAACAATAAGGCCTCTTTTGATTAGAAAGAGACAAAATGACAGAAGGTACTGAATGTACAAAATAAATAGAGTTCTTCTTTTTCACACTGACACAAAAGATGCTGCAATTTCATCACATACTCTAACAAAAACTGCAAAAACACCAAGAAAAATGACACATGACTAACATCCCTTTAAAACTGACCACAAATAATATCAAAATACGACGTCAGGCAAAGCTATGAAATAATATGAAGGCCTGGGGCGCCTGGGTGGCTCAGTCGGTTAAGTGGCTGCCTTCAGCTCAGGTCATGATCGCAGGGTCCTGGGATCAAGCCCCACATCGGGCTCCCTGCTCAGCGGAGAGCCTGCTTCTCCCTCTCCCTCTGCCTGCCGCTTTCCCTGCTTGTGCTCTCTCTGTCAAATAAAATAAATAAAATCTTAAAAAATAAATAAATCAATAAATAATATGAAGGCCTACCTCTAACAAACTTTACGTGCGAACAGACATCATCTTCCTATTAATCATACTGTTAAGCAACACCTTTATTTCAATCATAATGACCCTGCCCCAAAAATGTTTGCAACTCTCCTTTTGGAACTGGCTTTAAGGGTTATTTTGAATGCCACTGCATAACCATAGCTAGTACAATGGCTGGCACATAGTAGGCATGCAAATGAGTATTAAAATAAATAGACTCAGCATCAAAACCTAGTCATTTCAGGGCAGATGGGTCTCTGCAAATAGGAAACATTCAGTCCTAAAACTGACTAATCAAATGGATGATGAAGCTGAGATGCTCTTGTCCAAAGAAAATTCTGGTTCACAGGAAATACATCCTGCACCTGAGCACAGTTATTGTAAAGAACTAATAACCACTAGCCCACATGGCAATCTTTTAAGTCTCAGAACACATCAAATGTTTCATTATTTCCTAAATAATGCACCCAATCAACCACCTGACTGTATGAGTAATACCAGTGATGTCAAAGAACACATTATACGGACTTCCTTGTGATTCGGACCTGGATGCTTTGCGGGGGTGGGGGTGAGGCCTTTGCAATGTTAAACTGTTGAACTGTCAAGTTCAGTACTTCTGTCTGGAAATATTATGTTCATTAATAGTTACTACTACCACAAAATGCATTATGTCCAGTGCCATAAATTTCAAGTCTGCATTTTTTCTGTTTTTAAATACATGGTATCAATCTTTTCTAAAACTTTCATGGCATCCAAATCTCCTTCTGGTAAGTATTAGTTTATCATCTTTTTTTATGATTTTATTTATTTGAGAGAGAGTGAACGCACAAGCAGGGGGTGGGGGGGAACAGAGGGAGAGGGAGGAGTGGACTCCAAGCTGAGCAGGGAGCCCGACATGGGGCTCAATCACAGGACCCGAGCCTAAGGCAGACGCTTAACCGACTGAGCCACCCAGGTGCCCCTGTTTATCATCTTTTTTAATGGCCAAGGTGGTTTTTAAAAAAATATATCTATAAATCCTTTGAACACTCCTCCCACCAAGATGTGGACTCTAATTACCCTCCCCTTTAATACAGGCCTTATGACTTGCTTCTTTTTTTTTTTAAGATTTTATTTATTTGACAGAGAGAGACAGCGAGAAAGGGAACACAAGCAGGGAGAGTGGGAGAGGGAGAAGCAGGCTTCCCGCGGAGCAGGGAGCCCGATGCAGGGCTCGATCCCGGGACCCTGGGATCATGACCTGAGCCGAAGGCAGACACTTAATGACTGAGCCGCCCAGGCGCCCCATGACTTGCTTCTTGAGAAGGGCATGAGGCAGAAGTGACTCTGCAGGACTCCTAAAGCCATGGCATAAAAAGGCAGTCCAGCTTGACACTCTCTCTCTTAGGACAAGGCCACATGCTTTTGAAACTCTGAGCTGCCACCTAAGGAGTCTAACAATGTCGAAGCCTCCATGCTGCAGAGACCACACAGAGAGACCACCCAAGGTGGAGATGCCGGAGGACCTGCCCAGTTCCAGGTCCCAGCCGTTTGAGTCTTCCCAGCTACCACCTGACTGCCACTGCATAAGAAACCTAGAGTAAGAACCCCCCCCCAGCCCAGTACTGTCAATCTCCAGAAATAATAAATGACTGTTGCTTTACACCATTCAATTTGGAGTGGTTTCTGACACATCAATAAAAAAACAGAATGAAGATCAAAGAAAACCTCACCATTTTCTTTGGTACTAGTTCCAATGGTCTATGAATAAAGCCTCATTTATACTTCATCTTTGATACCTTTCTTAGCAGTTTCCTTTAACTGTGCTAAGTTTAAAAACAAAACTAAACTTTGTTATCTACACCCTCGAACTCCCTTAAACATTTACTTCAAGTAGCTTATTTAACAAATCTATTTAACCATAGACTTATCTGAAGAGCAAATCTTTGCTCAAAATAAAAACCAATCTTTATGTAACATCAACAAAACCCCTCACTTCTATATTCCCATAGAACACTGACAAGCCAGCTCTCCCGTCAATCACACCATGAAATATATACTGATAGATTGTTCTCATTTCCTCAGCCCTGCAGTCAGGAGACTGCATAAGGAAACAAAAACCGACAAGACCAAAACGTTCACCAACCACTTATCTCTTATTAAAATGGTCTCAAACATCCCTGCACAACCTGGCTATCATTTCCACATTTTGGAGTCAAGCTGTTGCTGATCATGGGATGTTATCCGATAATACAATGTAATCCAATGCAAATCCAACCCAAAGTGAAACTGCAAATCTTGCAAGAGATGCAAGGTTTCATGAGGTCTAGGAAAAGAAACACTAGAAAATTCATCAAAATACCCATACACGACTGACAAATGAAAATTGTATACACAGACCAATTAAAAGTTCATGAAATTAAAAACAATGACAATTGCACTTTCAAAAAGAAGGATTTCCATATTTCAATCACTAAGGGTGACCCTTGTAAAAATTGCAAACATTTTTGTAAAAATGACTCCAAGACAAAATTCAAATGAAACCAAATGCAATGTGTGAACCTTGACTGAATTCTGATTTGATAAACCCAATTATTATATACAGATTTTTTTTTAAGATTTTATTTATTTATGAGAGAGAGAGAGAGATTGAGAGCACAAGCAGGGGGAGCAGCAGGCTTCCCACTGAGCAAGGAGCCCGATGTGGGACTCGATCCCAGGACCCTGGGATCATGACCTGAGCCGAAGGCAGATGCCCAACCGACTACGCCACCCAGGCACCCCATATATAGATATTTTAAAGACAAGTGGGGAAAACCTGAATATATACCAGCTCTTGGATGGTATTAAGGAATTCCTGTTCATTTTCTAAGGTGTGATAATGGTATGGTGGTTGTACAGAAGAAAGTCCAGATTTTTAGGAGATACATGTATTTAAAAGATAAAGCATCATGAGGACTGCAACTTCCAAATAGTCCAAAGTTTTCATATTTATCTTGTGTGTGTATGTATATATATATATATATATATATGTGTATACATGTATATGTGTGTATATATATATATATGTATATATATATATATATATACATACACACACATACACACACACTTTGCAAATTTGGCAAAATCATAACAATTACTGAATCTAGAAGAAGTATAACCAAGTTATTTATTGTTTATTCTTTCAAATTTTCTGCAGTTTGAAAATGTTTATAATAGAGTGTTGGGGGGGAAATCAACCTAACCAAAAACACACACACACACACAAACAGACACACACACACACACACACACACAGAGTCAAGGATTTAAGGATTTAAGGAAGGCCTCCTACATGAAATATGGGGGGCGGGGGGTGCCTGGGTGGTTCAGTCGTTAAGCGTCTGCCTTCGGCTCAGGTCATGATCCCAGGGTCCTGGGATCGAGCCCCACATGCGCTCCCTGCTCTGCGGGAAGCCTGCTTCTCCCTCTCCCACACCCCCTGCTTGTGTTCCCTCTCTTGCTGTGTCTCTCTCTGTCAAATAAATAAATAAAATCTTTAAAAAAAATAAAGAAAGAAAGAAATATGGGGGGGGGCAGTGAAGTTATACCATGGTATCTTTCAATATTATTGGAATAGTACATGCAAAAAAAAAAAAAAATCCATACACTTAATTCATTCCTTATTCTAAAGATCAAAATACAGTTGTCTAAGAATCAATTTTTATTAAAATATTTTGTTTTTTGAAGTTCAAATTAATCTAATAAAAATATGTACTAACTATGATACCTCAGGTAGGTACTACGAATGCAAAGACCAAGCACAATAAGCCTTTCTTCAAAGAGGCCACCTCTCAGCATTCCCAGATGGCACTCACAGGCTCAAAGTAAAAGAAAGTCAAGTTTAAAGAATGGCCCTGCACAGTGATGAAAATGTTTAATAAACTACTTAGGGATATCACAAAGAATAGTTAAATTCAGTGGGCTTTCCCATCATTTCTAACTGAATTCTATTTTTTTTTAAGATTCTACTTATTCATTTGACAGAGAGACACACAGCGAGAAAGGGAACACAAGCAGGGAGAGTGGAAGAGGGAGAAGCACACTTCCCGCCAAGCAGGGAGCCCGATGCGGGGCTCGATCCCAGGACCCTGGGATCATGACCTGAGCCGAAGGCAGACACACTTAACGACTGAGCCACCCAGGTGCCCCTGAATACAATTTTTAATAAGAATACATTTCAAATAGATGTAACATGGAAATTAAACACCTCACACTTAAAAGAAGTGTTTCCTAATAATTAACACACAAAAAGCATGTCACTATGATGATGTAAGCTCCACAAGCGAAGGAATTTGTGCCTCCTATATTCATTGTTGTAGCCCAAGAGTCAGGCCCAAAACAAGCCCTCATAAATATTTGTTGACTAACAATGAATCAATCAATCAATCAGACAAACTTTAGGTCGCATTTTTTTTAAATGCTTTCTCATAGTGTTCATTTATATTTAAGTTATGATAAAAATTCTGTCAGTTTACTAGAAAAAATAAGTGCTTAAATTTTACTACAATGTTTTTTTACAAGCTATCTTCTCCCTGGGTGAACTATGAATGTAAAACGGAAATGGTAAGTTCTTGTCCAAAATCCAACAGGCTTTCATTACACACCATTCCTTTGGGGGCAGGCTGTGAACAAACTTCCATAAGCTCAAATGAAAAATTATGCCCAAATATCTAATCCTAATTTAGGACTGTTCAATATCAAAGCTCAAAATAAAATTTTTTAAATAATAAATTTATTTACAGAATCATCCCTCAGTTTTACACAAAGAATTATATTTCATATAAGAGGTTTCTAGAGAAAAAAAATTTTTAATGAAATTAAGTGTTCTTTATTCAATGCTTTTCACGTTTCGTGGGAATGCTGAGAGGTGGCCTCTTTGAAGACAAGCTTATTGTGTGTGGTCTTTGCATTCCTAGTACCTGAGGTATCGTAGTTAGTACATATGTGAATAGTACACGTGAATAGCTAACTAAACTAAAATACTTTGTTAGGGATTTATTGTTTCTATTATTTAAAAAACACATACTCACATAGACGCATATAAAATGCTAAAACACACTGAGACATCAAAAGTAATTCATCCATAACCCAGAGACAAGTGCACTGTCATTTTCCTCAAGCACTTCTCATGAAACTTTTGTCCTTAACATGGTTAAGATCACAGACTATTTTCTCTCTTAGAAAAATGCATTATTCTTCATCTCAGTGACATTACTAGCTCATCCGTAGCATCTGCAGTGTTTTCCCAACAGCAATGAAGCATCTGAACTGAACCACCCATCCAAGCTGGTTCATCTTCATTAACAGTAGCAAATTCCAACAACTAGGCTGGATGGAGGTAAAGGATGCTATTTGTAGCCATGAAATCAAGCAACTGTCCTAAACTGGGATGGAATTCACACCCTTTACCGCGCTGCGCTGGTTCAGTTGCTAAGTCTAACCTACTAAATTAATCAGCTACAGCCAGTGCATAACCTAGCACATCAAATTTATTTTTCATGATAATACCAAGCTCATTTTTGAAGACAGTTAACACTGTATTCCTTTCTACAAGAACTATTCAACTGATTTGAAACCCTATGTACTCATTGCTCTAAGCATTCTGGGCTTCTTATAGTTCCTCAAATGTACTGCCCTCTCTCACCTTAGGGTCTTCACACATGCAGTTCCTTGTGCCTACAAAGCTCTTCCAGTCCTCAACGCCCTGCCCTGCACCACACCTTTGGTGACCAGGGTCCTCTCAGCCTACCTCCTACTCAGAATCCCCATCCTCCTTTTGACTCTTCTGGAAAGCTTTCCTTCTTCACAAGACCAGGCTATGTGCCTCTGGGGAAGAATCCAAAACTTCTTTCACTGCACCACCGACTAAGCTCCACCACTGACTAAGCTCCACCACCGTGCACCCAAGACTATAACTGATAATGTAGCAGAAGCCCCCAAATTTGCTCCTTTAATGGCATGTGTGTACACAAAGTGTATATATCAATATTTAATTGCATTTATATATAGTAATAAATATGCATCAGAAAAACAAGTAATTTCCCATGCCCATTCCAAAAAGAAAAGGAAAAGAAATAAAGCTGAGTTAGTGCAGGGGCGTCTGGGTGGCTCAATCGGTTAAGCGTCTGCCTTCAGCTCAGGTCATGATCCCAGGGTCCCTGGATCGAACCCTGCGACAGGCTCACTGCTCATCAGGAAGGTATGCTTCTCCCTCTCCCTCTGCTGCTCCCTCCTGCTTGTGCGCGCTCTCTCTCTCACGCTCTCTCTCAAATAAACAAAATCTTTAAAAAGAAAAAAAAGGGGCGCCTGGGTGGCTCAGTCGTTAAGCGTTTGCCTTTGGCTCAGGTCATGATCCCAGGGTCCTGGGATCGAGTCCCGCATCGGGCTCCCTGCTCAGTGGGAAGCCTGCCTCTACCTCTCCCACTCCCCCTGCTTGTGTTCCCTGTCTCACTGTGTCTCTCTCTGTCAAATAAATAAATAAAATCTTTAAAAAAAATAAAAAGCTGAGTTAGTGCAGAGTCTAGTCTTTGCCACTTAACTAATCACTTGGGCCCCCCTGCCCTCAATTTCCTCAGCTGTAAAATATGAAAAACCCTAAAATCCCCCTTGGGTGTAAAACTCTGAACATCTCCAAAATGACTCAGCAGTCAATGTCAAGTAGACTAGTAGGCTACTCAAGTGAAAAACTAACGTCAACTAGGGCGCCTGGGTGGCTCAGTTGGTTAAGCGACTGCCTTCGGCTCAGGTCATGATCCCGGAGTCCCGGGATCGAGTCCCGCATCGGGCTCCCTGCTCAGCAGGGAGTCTGCTTCTCCCTCTGACCCTCCTCCCTCTCATGCTCTCTGTCTCTCATTCTCTCTCTCACAAATAAATAAAATCTTAAAAAAAAAAATTTTTTTGAAAAACTAACGTCAACTATTACAGACTAATGTACAAAATGATAATAGGTATCTTGAAAAATTGAACAAATTCCTGATGAGCACCTGACAGTACTGGGACTTACTAAATAGCCTTCCAAAAAGAACAGTCTCAACTCACTGGAAACCAAAGGGGAACGAAAACTCCCAATCCCAGGAGACGTTACACTGTCAATGTGCTTTTGCTTTATCACCCCTTACTTCAAATAAGCTTTCGCCACACGGAAACTTCCCCATTAAGTTTACATGGAAAATATAATTAAAAGATAATATAACTGCACTGAATTCATTCGTGTCAAGTTAAATACATTGGCTCTCACAGTTTAAAATATTCTGAAAAGATATAGAAGAGTTGGGATGGTTTTTAAGAGCTCCCCTCCACTTAACCCACCAAGGTGGTAAGAATTTACAAGTCCACTGCTTTTACATACCTATTAGAATGAGTACAAAAAGGAAGAAGAGCAGGTCTAAGGCAGGAAATAAAAATTAAATCTTAAAGTGGCAAAGCTGAGGAACATAACATCAACTATGGCTCATAAAACAGTATGTACAGCCCTACAGTTCACAGAGACTCCAAGCTGAAATGAACTTTCAGACATCAAACACATCCCCCCATCTTACAAATGAGTAAACTAAGACTCACTGCAGGGAAATGACTTGCCCAAGACTACACAACTAGTTAACAAAAGAACCAAGCCTCCTGACACCGAGTCCAGTGGCTTTTTAATTCTCACAGCTCTTCCCAACAGGACCCATCTATGGTACATAAAATCCTAAAGATACACAGTTACACACTCAAATTCTGTAGAAATTTTAATACTTGATATTGAATGTCAGTGTCATAAAACAAACCTGAAGACAGATGAAAACTTAGTACAAAACTTAAAGGAATTAAGCAGATACATCTAAATTCAGATATGTATTTAAGTAATCTCTAAACCCAAATTGGGGCTCAAACTCATGACCCCGGGATCAAAAGTTGAATGCTCAAAAAAAAAAAGTTGGATGTTCTATAGACTGAGCCAGCCAGGTGCCCCCACATATTTTTGACTATTTCATCTCACCTTGGGGTCTTAAATCTGATGTGAAATTCCATATCCATCAAAACAGTTCTTTCCCATGAATGCCTATAACCACAAATAATCCTGAAATATTTCTGGCAGAGTACTATATAAAATTAAATATCTTATTTTATTTATTAAGGGGGGGAGGGGCAGAGGGAAAGAGAGAATCTCAAGAAGGCTCCACACCCAGCTCAGAGCTGGATGCAGAGTGGCGCTCGCTCGATTTCACAACCCTGAGATCAGGACCTGAGCTGAAATCAAGAGTAGGATGCTTAACCACCCAGGTGCCCCTGAAATTAAGTATTTTAAATGAAGACAATAACAATGAAGGAATCAGAGGACACACAGTCTCACATTTAAGGGTCTCTCTCCTGGTAGTATTCAAGGTGATCACAGGATCAATCCCAGCCTGTGCAACACGAGTGAGCAGAAAGGAGCATAGACTCCCCATATAAGCTCTTCAAGTATCCCCTCTCCCTTCCTTGCCAACTCCAACAATATGTCAGTCTAAGCATTAGGAAGAAGCAACCTGTTTTCACACCCCGCTGAGGCCTATCTTCTTGTCTGATGCCTGGACAGTACCTTCCGCAAACAAAAAGCAAAGGAACAAAAACAAACAAACAACAACAAAAAAAACCCCACTGTCCATATGTAAACTGCTCTCACACACTGTTCTCACACAACACATTATCACATAACTCTGATTATCAATATCACCCCCTGGTGAAGCCCTGATTGCTGACAGTATCTTCCATGTCTCTAAAAGAAAATTCATCACACTCAAGAGAACAGAAATAAAAGAATGAACCAGTCTCCACACCCTGCAAAACCCTGTCTTCAAAGCCCTTCATAAGCACCAGGTTTAATCATCAGGTCCATCTTCCCTGTCATTTATATTATCTAGTAGCACTTAATTCCCTATTACCTGTTTGCCTCTCCTGTAAAATGCATGCCCCATGAGGGCAGAGGCCATCATCTTTGTATCCCAATGTATATAATTCAGTTGGCAAAACAGTTACTGAATTGAGTAAAAGAGTAAAAATTTATTCTCCCACTTTCTTTGTTCATTTTCCATCATCGATGAAATTTAAGTGAAAGAAATCACAGACAACCATAGACACAGTTCCTTCTCCCACTGAACCATTCTACAATATAAAAATCCTTTCCTTAGCACAATCCCAAGAGCACAGAAACTGAGCAGAGAAAACCTACATGATCCGGCCCAATTCATTCACTTACCAATAATAGCTGTACCACTGACTCATGGTCACATAGCCAATTAGCGTCAGATACAAAAAAAAAACAAATCCCTGACCTCTCCCTCTCCCTCTGACTTCCTCCAATTTAGATCCCACTCACCATCATGTCAAAGACCGAATGACTAAAAACTTACTCACTACCTAGAATATATCTCATCAATTCAAACTTGTCTAAGAATGCCAAGTCTTCTCTAAATTTGTGTCTTCTAATCTATGTTATCTTAGCAGAGAAATAAGCAATTTTCAAAAATGCACATGGGGAAATGTTCCTTTAAATCTCTAGCACTTTGCAAGGATGTCAAAAATACTTGGTAAAATCAAGATGTTACCATTAGGGTAAGCCAGATTATGGGGACACAGGCCCTCTGCACTATTTTTGCATCTACTTGTGAGTCTATAATTATTTCAAAGTAAACAGTTAAAAAAAAAATACATGGCACACCCACCTGATGCCGCTCCCTGGGCCCACTAATCTATCACCTCACTATTCTCCAAACTTGCCCAACGAGGCAGAGAATGTTCCAACTGCCCCTCAACCCCAAAGTTCCAGAAAGGGTTGGTGCAAGAGATTCGTGAATCACAGCTGGTGCAACAAGTGAAACCCACTCCTGGGTTAGCACAATGTTTGAGGGTGAGAAGCACACAAACGTTTACTGAATAAGGAAAACTAATCTAACACAGTTTTCCAACTCAGTGCTGACAACACATGGCAAATATTTGTACAGGCTAAACTCCACTACCTCTTGCACCAGTCTTTCAAAGTTTGCTAGTGGTCTGGATCAGCTTCACTCCCCCGGCTGGACTGTAACCCTATGAGTACTGACGTGTGTTATTAAAAAGCTACCCTCTCAGTGTCTTAAGAGTTCTAGGGAGGGGCGCCTGGGTGGCTCAGTCGTTAAGCGTCTGCCTTCGGCTCAGGTCATGATCCCAGGGTACTGGGATCGAGTCCCACGTCGGGCTTCCGGCTCGGCGGGAAGCCTGCTTCTCCCTCTCCCACTCTCCCTGTTTGTGTTCCCTCTCTAGCTGTGTCTCTCTCTGTCAAATAAATAAATAAAATGTTTTTTAAAAAAAAGAGTTCTAGGGCGCCTGGGTGGCTCAGATGGTTAAGCGTCTGCCTTCAGCTCAGGTCATGATCCCAGGGTCCTGGGATCAAGTCCCGCATCGGGCTCTCTGCTCCTTGGGAGCCTGCTTCTCCCTCTGCCTCTGCCTCTCATGAATAAAGAAATAAAATCTTTAAAAAAAAAAAGAGTTCTAGGGAGGACCTAATATTTATGTAACTTTACTCAATCTTTTAAAATTTCATTTGTAGAAAAAACCAAAATTACTCTAGCCTTGAGGAGCAGGAAAACCCTCTATTCTCAAGCCAACAGCCTATATAGAACCTGTAGTCTAAGGGGGAGAGGAAGTCTGGGGCCAGTGAGGCCCTGGCAAGCACAGCTCTATCTGCTGTCATCAATTATTTTAATTGTAATACAAAGGAATGTGAACAGGCCTTTTATACAGTAATCCTTAAGCTTTTGTGGGCCTGATGATGGTGGTCCATTCAGACACTATGAGTACTACTTTAAATCAAAGAACCTCTTAAATCAGAAAAGCCACAGTAAATGTTTTTACTACAATTTGGTTAGGTTATGTTACTCTTATAAAAATTCAGTGTTGTCAGAAAAACTCCATTCCAAAGAAAAAACAAATGGTTTAAACATACCACGCCCAAAAACCAATGCTATCACCCCTCAAGAATGTCCTAGAATTCACCAAAGAATGATCAAATCTTCATGAAAGCTAAAAAAGCTTTTTACATTTCCAAAAGTCTTCTGAGGAATCTAGAGGCCCTGGAGAAGAAAAGAAAAAGACCAACTGCCCTAGCCCCTCCACTCAAGAGAGTTTTGTGAAACCAGAAACATTCTGGAATGGTATGGGGTGGCTGCTAACCACATATGACTCCTGTCTCTGGATGCAGGTGTTGCGCACATTCTTCAATAGCTTCCAGCTCTCCGAAGTGGTAGAAAGATGAGCAGCTGCTGCCAGCAAAATCAGCCCACATGTCATCGCTGCCCTACAGACCACGGGCTGCCAAGCTGCCCAACGGAAGATACCGGTCCTGGTTCTGGATCCCTTCAGAAGTGACAGAAACCTAACAGGGAATCAGGAGGAACATGTGGCAGTAATTTGGATTCATCCCTTGCTTGTGACTGCAGGAGGCAGAGAAAAAGTAGTTCTATACCCGCCCCCCCCCAGAAGACCAACCACAGAAAGGAGAGAGCACACCGTCCACAGCATCAAAGTACTGACTCCTGCTCAATTATTCTCCATCTACATACAATAATCAGAACACCTGATAAGAAGAAAAACACAATCACCATTTAAGGAAAACAACAAGGGATTTCTGATAGGAGTGAAGACCAGGTTAAACACCACTAGAAATAAAAGCATGCTAAGAGAATTGAACGTTTAAACTAAATATGCACACAATTTAAGAAAAATCACTTGATTGGTGCTTCTTTTAAAGACAATGTAGGGTTTCTATATGCAGATGATGATACAGAACAATAAATGGACTAGTTCAAATTACTTCTGGACAAGAAACAAAGCCATTCCTACAGTAGAAGAAAATAGATGTTGAACTGCAAAACCCAATACCCCTCCCCGAAACGCCTTTCAGAGAACCTGGTTTTCATCATTTAGACATTAAAATAACCCTACCATATTGTCTCGGCTTTCTTTTTTTTTTTTTCCAAAGATTTTATTTATTCATTTGTCAGAAAGCGAGCGCGCACACGCACAAGCACACGCACAAGCAGGGGGAGCGGCAGGTAGAGGCAGAGGGAGAAGCAGACTCCTCGCTGAGCAAGGAGCCTGATGGGGATTCGATTCTGGAATCCCGGGATCACGACCTGATCTGAAGGCAGACGCTCAACCAACTGAGCGACCCAGGCGTCCCTGTCTCTGCTTTCTTAACTTTCCTCACATTAACTTCCTAATCTCAAATCTGGCCTTTTCTTCCTTAAGGTTTAAGCCACCCATCATCCTCCACTTCTCACATCATAGCAAGCAGACTGTCAGAGAAAATCTCAGACGAATCTCCACCATACCCCTAAGTAAGAGGGTATGGGAGCCACTCACACAAAGGCCATCTCTGGAGTTTCAGATCAGCTGTGAGGAAGACCTAGTATCTTAGTTCACATAAAGATCTGGAACACCTTGTCACCTGTATTTGGAAACAGCAGATTCATGCTGGAGCAGAGCTAATTTCTTGAAATGGTAGGTTCTCAACACTTTTTCTTCTGGATCACAAAAAAATGGAGCCTGAACTGATGGGGAAAGGAAATAAAAATCTATCCATTCATTCAGTCCACACTGCTTCCTACACTGGACACTGTCATATCTCTATATGCAATCTAGAATACCATCAATACTAATGGATTCTAAAATATCATCACTTCGGGCGCCTGGGTGGCTCAGTTGGTTAAGCGACTGCCTTCGGCTCGGGTCATGATCCTGGAGTCCCTGGATCGAGTCCCGCATCGGGCTCCCTGCTCGGCAGGGAGTCTGCTTCTCCCTCTGACCCTCTCCCCTCTCATGTGCTTGCTCTCTCTCATTCTCTCTCTCTCAAATAAATAAATAAAATCTTAAAAAAATAAAAAAAATAAAATATCATCACTTCATATATACAAATTTTTTAAATTAACACATAAATTTGCTGTCAAGAAAAATATAGATTTCTTATAAATAGCTATTTCGTATGAAAAATACTGTAACATATTAAAGTCAAGAGAAGTTTCAAGAATATAAAACTATACCCAGGATGATCACAACTATTATAAAAACAAACAAAAATATCCAGGTACAGAAAGAGACTAGAAAGCCACAAAATGTTAACAGTGGTCGCACTATTAAACTTTTTAAATTGATCTTCTGTATTTTCCAGATCTTTTCCAAGAATGTTTTTTTTTTTTTAAAGATTTTATTTATTTTTTTGACAGAGAGAGAGACATAGCGAGAGCAGGAACACAAGCAGGGGGAGTGGGAGAGGGAGAAGCAGGCTTCCCGCAGAGCAGGGAGCCCAATGTAGGACTCGATCCCAGGACCCTGGGATCATGACCTGAGCTGAAGGCAGAGGCTTAACAACTGAGCCACCCAGGCGCCCCTAAAAATTGCTTGTTATAAAAAACATTCTGGGGTGTCTAGGTGGCTCAGTTGTTAAGCGTCTGCCTTCGGCTCAGGTCATGATCCCAGGGTCCTAGGATCGAGTCCTACATCGGGCTCCCTGCTCTGCGGGAAGCCTGCTTCTCCCTCTCCCACCCCCCTTGTTTGTGTTCCCTCTCTCGCTGTCTCTGTCAAATAGATAAATAAAATTAGAAAAAAATAAACCAATAATTCATAATCACAGTGAGCTAGGAGAGGCTGTTTTCATTTGCTCAGAACGCCAAGGTGGCAAAATGACAGAAAAAGAGACCACAAATGGAGTTTGTTTTCTTAATTAGAAGTAGATACGATAGGGGTGCCTGGGTGGCTCAGTCGTTAAGCGTCTGCCTTCGGCTCAGGTCGTGATCCCAGGGTGCTGGGATCGAGCCCCGCATCGGGCTCTCTGCTCGGCAGGAAGCCTGCTTCTCCCTCTCCCCCTCCCTCTGCTTGTGTTCCCTCTCTCGCTGTGTTTCTCTCTGTCAAATAAATCATAAAAAAAAAAAAGAAGTAGATACGATAGGGCGCCTGGGTGGCTCAGATGGTTAGGCGTCTGCCTTCGGCTCAGGTCATGATCTCAGGGTCCTGGGATCGAGTCCCGCATCGGGCTCCCTGCTCCTTGGGAGCCTGCTTCTCCCTCTGCCTTTCTCTCTCGCTCTGTCTCTCATGAATTAAAAAAAAAAAAAGAAGAAGTAGTAGATATGATAAAAGTGGGGGAAAGAAGACGCAAGTACATTCTCCCGCAACATAATACTGCTTCCTTCAATACACCCCATAGGAGCTACTGAAGTGTAATTATTTTTTAAAGATTTTATTTTTTTAAGTACTCTCTATACCCAACGTGAGGCTCAAACTTCTAATCCGGAGATCAACTGTCGCATGCTCCACCGACTGAGCCAGCCCGGCGTCCCTACTGCAGTGCAATCTGACGCAGCCTTCAGTGATTCCACTTTCCTTTAGAGACCAGTTCCTAAATAACCTAACTGCTAGGGAAAAATCCTTATTTCTTAAAATTCACCCCATTATTCCTAGTTGCACTTCCGTGTACTGCGTAATTTCCTTCACAAGTGTTCACTCCTAAGCCTATAATTTAGTCCCTGATTTCCTGATTTATAAAACTGATATGCTTTGTTTTGATTTTCAATTTTTTGTTTGGCTATTTCATACCCTGTCTTTAAGCTTTTACTTTCCTTAATCAGCTTCATTTAGTCATTTCAGTTAAACTTGCCTGTACCTTTCCAGTACAGTCCTCTAGTATTACTGTGCGTAACAATCTCAATAATCAGTGAGATTTCCCTCTGGTTTGGTGATGTGATGCTCTATCCCACACAGACTAATACTTGTGTTTTTTGGTGTAGCATACTGAAATTTCAGGCAGCTTTCCACTACTATAACATCTACCCACCACAACCTTGGTTCAGCTCCATGTAATCCCTGGCATGTGTTCAGGCGCCTACTTAGAGGGCAAGGATATCATCCCTGAATCTTTAAAACCCAACAGTTCCTAATAAAAATCAGGACCACCTACTGAATGCCATGCCCCATGCAAAAAAGCACTTTCTACATCATTGTTGTCCAACAGAACTTTCAGTGATGGCACTGACATGTTATCTGCACTGTCCTATATGGTGGCTACTAACTACATGTGGCTACAGAGCACTTGAAATGTAGCTAGTGTTGCCAAGGAACTGACTTTTTAATTTTAATGTTAAATAGTCACATTATGAAACTAACAACTTATATTGCTGGAATTTTTCTTCATAAAAGTCATCTACATTTATTTTTACATCTGTATATATTCAAGATAAGCTAGGACAGAGTTTCTCAACCCCAGCACAACTAGAATTTTGGACAGGATAATTCTTTTCGTGTGGGAGCTGTACTATGCATTGTAGGACGTTTAGCAGCTTCCCTGGCCTCTATCCACTAGAGGCCAGTAGCAATGCTCCCGCTGTGACAATCAAAAACGTATCTCCAAACACTGCCAAATATACCCGGGGGCGGGGGGAGACACGAGACAAAACTGCACCCAGTTGAGAACCACTGATCTAAGACTAAGTATGGATTCTGCACTCAACGGTAAGGATATTCTAGAGCAATCTCTTTGATTTCCTGCTTTTTGATTTGAAAATCAGACACATAAAAGCAGTCAAAAGTAACCATCTCTTCATATTTTCCACATGACCCACATTATAATATTTGTGTTTTCCTACCCACTATCTCAGTTGTTCCCTACCAACCTTGAGATGGGTACTACGCCTGATTTAGAGATGGGGAGGGGGAGCAGGGGGAAGACAAGGGAGTAAGGCTCTAAGTGGTTAAATGACTCGCCTACCAGCACATAGTAAGTAGCAGGAATGAGACAAACCCAGATTTAGATATTCAAAATTTCTAACTCCTCTCTGTATTATCTTACCTGGTAGCCTTACAGTACCTAAAGGGAAAGCTCCTCAGAGAAAAAACCTTTTGATACGACAATGTCAACCCAGTCTGTTTGACTGCACAACACATTACAATGCCAAAAAGCAAAGCTCACAGGAAAATTCCACATAAAGACACTGAGACCTGGTTCCTATTGTAACCAACCTGCACCATGAGGAATAATTCAGGACAGGGACAAGTCACGGCATACCCACATCACCTTAAAAAGGCCTCTCTTAGGCCAGTTCTAGGAAAGGGTTAAGAGGGTCAGGCCCCTGACAAAAGGCCTAAGTGGAAGGAGGAGGTGAGGGGAAGAAGAAATCAAAACTCTAAGACAGGTGGCTGATCTAAGGCTGCCATGCCTCAAAAGGCAACGAAATCTCCGAACACAGGCCATGTGGAACAGTGGAAAGAGACCTGGACCGGGGGGAGGGGAGGGAGACCATCATGTGGACCTCATCTGTCAGTAGCTCAGTGTACCCCTGGATAAATTCCACAAAGCTCCGGGCCTGTTTTTTCGACTCATTAGTGAAAAGACTGGTCTACAGGACTTCTTTGGCACTTTCCAGATCTTAGTGAGTAGGCACTTCCAGCTCTTCCCATGTTCTTGATATCCTTTTGCTGTTTCTCGGAGACAATGATTCAAGCAGGAACATAGTACTAACTCAAGAAATTCACTAGAAAGAAAATCAAAATGTCACAAAAGTATCTGAGCAGGGATGGTTTCAATTCAACACAGTGAATATTTGCATAGGGCCAGCCACTCAGCACTAAGGACCTTTTAATCACTCTGGGAAGCCACAACCAACATCCTAGGCTCTCTGAATTCCTCTCCTCTGCCCTAGCCACCCCCACCTATATTCATCAACTGCATTCATTATTTGGTCTCCCAGGGCAATGATTAAAGATTCTAACCCAATATACAAAGATTATTACAGAATTAGCAAGTCTGAAAATACAAAGAAAAAAAACACAAACTTTTTTCACAGAGTATATTTTAGATATTTGAGACATCACACCATTACACTCAACAAAATATCTGACTTTTAACAGGATGTGGCTATTTTATTTATATATATTTTTTTTAAGATTTTATTTATTTGACAGAGAGAGAGACAGCGAGAGAGGGAACACAAGCAGAGGGACTGGGAGAGGGAGAAGCAGGCTTCCCGCGGAGCAGGGAGCCCGATGTGGGGCTTGATCCCAGGACCCTGGGATCATGACCCGAGCCGAAGGCAGACGCCTAACGACTGAGCCACCCAGGCGCGCCAGGATGTGGCTATTTTAAAAAGAAAACTTATTTGGAGAAGAAAATATTGATGTTTTGAGGCCCCCTATATTTTCTTTTCTTTTTTTTTTTTTATTTTTTTTAAAGATTTTATTTATTTATTTGAGAGAGAGAGAATGAGAGAGAGCACATGAGAAGGGGGAGGGTCAGAGGGAGAAGCAGACTCCCTGCCGAGCAGGGAGTCCGATGCGGGACTCGATCCCGGGACTCCAGGATCATGACCCGAGCCGAAGGCAGTCGCTTAACCAACTGAGCCACCCAGGCGCCCCGAGGCCCCCTATATTTTCTTTAACTCACCAATTTATTTGCAATACCATACTGCCTGTCCAATCTTACTGCTTTTCATGTAAAGAATAAAGTCTACTTATTTACACCATTTTTCATCCAAAAATATCATTTATCATTTCATTCCTGGCACAGACACATTTCTCATATAAAAGTCAAGCTATAGTGGCACACCCTTTTTGACTACCAAAACTTACTAAAACTTGGTAAAGTTTTTATCTGAAGATGAAAATATTCTGGGCTTCTTGTTCCATTTAAAAGGCTCCAGAAAGCCAGTCTGTTTTATAAACAGATTTTTGTCAAGCAATGCAGCAATAGGTTGAGCCTGTAACTCTGCAATGAGGTATGCAAAAAGGATCTTTCCCTTTGAAGGGGAGACACAGAACAGCTCCACCATAAGTCAGCTACATCAAAACAGGGTGCATGGCTGTCTCAAATGCTGTCCTCACAAATCTCAACAGACCATTCTTTACTGCTACCAGCTCAACTGTTATGTCCCCAAAATTTTACCTACAGTACTTTCTATTTTCTCAAATATCTGCCACCTCGATACACACATTTTATAATATGAATCAGATCCACTTCTGTTTCATAGAAACTCATGATGGTTTAAATATTCTTAATATTGTGTACTGACACCACAGGAATCAAAACCAAAACTGATTACTTGTTTACATTAGGAATGAAAAAAACGTAGCTTAAAAAAGGATACATTTCCTGTAAATTCCCCAGACTAACTGAAGTAAAAGGAATGTTCAAAAATGAATCAAAGTGCCCAAGACAACTGGCAAAATAGGTTTTGGCATACACAGTCAATTGAGTAAGCTAGTCAGGATTCTTGGTATATATAAAGTAGGACTAATATAGAAAACATGGCCACCTCTCTCCTGCCTGGTGCAATTTTGTAAGTTACACTACAAGCACCACCAACTTGGTTCTATGAATGACAGTAGAGCTATCCTCACTAATAGCCCAGTTCCAAAATTTACAAAAACAAAACAAAACAAAAACCTTATTAAATCTCAGAGATCTCTATCTCTAATGAGATAAAAATCAGAGTAAGGATCACCTAACAAAATGTTAAAATAAAACGTATTTCAGTATTTTCAGAAGTTATTTCAAAAGTTTCACGAACATGTTAAATACAATATAGCTACAGCAAAGATTAGACAAATCTGAACCCACTGCCACAAACCAAGCGGCCAGCTTTCGGGTTGAGAAGCTGTCCGCCCCACCTGAGGCGGTTAAATACTCGGAGACGGAGGCCAATATCTTAGCAGCAAGTTAGGCCTCTTCCTCCCTCCGGGAAGCGCATGACAAACGGCGTCATGCAACTTATGTCACCCGGTCACTTAGCAAAAATCGTATCTAACTTCTAAACTTGGGTCCCGATGGCCATTTATACTCAAAAGAAATAGAAAGCAGCTATATCATTGGGGGAGAGGGAGGCTTAAAATGCCCCACTTTGTGGCCCCGTAAATATTCAGCCCATCATTAGATCGGAGTCCTAAATTCTAAGACTTACTTTAATGGAGGCCTCCCTCAACCTTCTCCGAGTCTGTTTTGCAACAGTGAAGGAACTTTTCCTGCTTTATCTTAGTTCCCTGAGAGCATGCGGCCCTGCAATTCAATATCCTAAACTGGCAGGGAACGGTGGAGGAGGCAAAGGGAGGAATCCACAGCCAAAATAGCCTTCTTATTAAAGACAAAAAAAAAAATCATAATTCCTCCTCCGCCCATAGCAAACCCATCCCAGAAATTTACAGCTTGTTAAGAAAGCAGCATTGCGAACTGCAAACGTAAGAGTTTTCCTTTGACTCTACGCACGGTTTTCAGCTGTCAAATTACAACTCAGGAAAACACTATCATTAGAATAAAAAAGGAAACAAAAAAGCTCCCACCATAAGGGCTGGGAGAAGGAGCTTACCAGCCCCGTTTCGGAAGGAGAGCAAAGGGAATCCAATCCACTTCCCCACCCCCGCCTGAATTCATCCCCTCCCGGGCAGGCAAACCTCACTGCAGGAGCTCAAATTTAATAATAATAACAATAATCATGGCGCTTCCCCCCCTCCCAATGCGATCTGCCGGGAATCAGCCTCCCCCTCCCCTGGGATCTCCAGGCTTGGCAGGTCCAGACCACCCCACCGGACACAGCTCCCGGGGGCCCGGGCCAGTCCGGTCTACCCCAGGGCCCCTCGCCCCGCTTCTCCTCTTCCCTCTCTTTTTACCTCCACCATCCCCCATCCGCATTGTCTGTCTCAATTCAACTTTGACTAATATGGATTCCTCGGGCCTGGGCCGGGTGGTAATTACAGACCGCCCCCCCCCCCCCGGGCCCGGATTCCCCCCCCCCCCCCCCCCGGCTTCACGCCGGCCCCCCGGGGGGGGCGGGGGGGGGGGGGGGGGAGGAAAGAGGTTGCAGCGCGCTTTCCCGTCTACACCGCGGGCACCGTCTACACCGCGCTCCCCCCGCGGCCCCGGACCCCCGGGACCAGAAGTTTGCCCCGGAAGGGGCCTAGCCGGGGACAGTGAGGACCCCCCCCCCGCTGGCCGGCCGGCGCGTAAACACGGGCTCCCGCCCCGACGCGGCCCCGTGGGGGAGGGGAGGGCGGGGAGGCGCCCCTCCCCCCGCCCGCCCGCCCGCCGGCCCTATTACCTGTCATTGAGCTGGTCCTCGGTGCCCGGCAGCGGGTGAACCACGAAATGGATGGACGTCATGGTGCTTCCTTCTCGTCCTCCTCCCGAGGACGGCCCCCTCCCGCTCTCGCCCACCCACCCCCGAACCCCCTTCCCCTCCCCAAAACCCACTGCCGCCGCCGCCGCCTCCCAGTCCCCAAATGGAGGGAAGCAAATGCGCAGGGGCCGCCGCCGCCTCCCTGCCGGGCGTGTGTCCGCGGCCCGGCGGCCCGGCGGGGCGGGCAGGGGCGGATCAACACGCCACCCGCTCCCCCCGGCGACAGCGCGCAGGAGTGCGAGGCCGGCGGCCGGACCCGGGGCGCGCCGCCGCCAGCGGCGGCCGGGCGTCGGGAGAGGGGGCGACTGGGGAGGGAGGAGAGGGGCGGGCTGCGGGGACGGTGTGGTCCCGGCGGCGGACGGGGTCCGGACTAGGGAGGTGGGGAGGGAGATGAGCCCGCACCGCGCGTCACTGGCGAGAAGCCGCCGCCACCGCCAGCACCGCCGCCGCCATCTTCACTTCTGCCCCAGTTTCTCCGTCTCGCAGGCTCCGCTCCCGAGCGGCGGGGGAGGGGCGAACGGGAGGAGGAGAAGGAGGGAGGAGACCGGCGGGCGGGGGCACGGCTGCGAGGGGGCGGGGCTCCGGGAAACGGGCGGTAAGGCCCTTTCGATTGGGCGGCTCAACGTTGTCGGGCCACGGCGCTGTAAGGCGCGTGCGGATTGGTCCGTTCGGCCCCGAGCCCAGCCCCCCGGGGGGTGGGATAGCTCCCGAGTGAGTGTTCCGGAGAGCACGTGTTAGGGAAGGAGGAGGCGGAGGGGAGCCCGCTGGGGCGGGGAAGAAGTCTGGGAGGGAGGCTAAGTGTGTGTCCCCGGGGAGGTGGGAAGGAAGAGGGGCTCATGCGCTTCTCGCTCTGATTTCCTTGGGGCAGCCCTAATTATTTTGCGGATCTTTAGGGGGTTTCTGTTGTTTCTTGCCCTTCATCCGCAGTTATATTTAAAGTGGAAGTGCAAAATCAGTTAAGGGGCGAGAAATACACAGCCTTTTATTGGAGAAGTAAGGTAGTTATGTAAGGACCTTTCCAGAAGGTCCTATAGTAGGATCAGAGAGCTGACTTTGCAGCAACTTCTTTAATCACCCTACTCTCCCCCATGTCCCCAGCAACACCATCACATAACCGCACAAAGACCAAATGTGGAAATTTCCACTAATTTCCTGATTTAAATGATTCATGGGGTTTTTTAACTACTTTTAAATGAAAGATGATATATCTTTTCTACAAAGGCGTTCTTCAACTCATGATCAGTGGGATCAACACGGCAAATTTTTGAATGGATCTTTTTTCTAAGGAACTCCTTTTTTCTAGGGAACCAGTTCATAGCTTTCTTCTCAAAGGCTTCCATGGCTCCTTGGAAAAAACCAAGTACCCCTTTCAAGGCAAAGAGTGAAAACTAAGCTGCTTCTCCAGTTTGTGTGGATGTTTGTTAAATCAGGGGTCCTGGGAAGCGTTCTTAATGTTAAATATCTCTTTTCTTCTGTTAATGCATTGCATATGTACACACACTTTTGCTTAGGAAGTTCTTCTGAGCAAAATATATGAACATTTATTTATAAATCAGGATGGAGTAGGTACCCCCTTGAGACGGATAATGGAACAGTTTTGTAGGTCACCAGCTCCAAAATTGGCCCGGATTAGTTTAGACTAAAAAGTGATTTCTAGCCTGGTATTTAGTCCTCCAAAGCCATAGGGAAGCAGGGTAGACCAATGGACACTGCTAGTTTTAAAGCCAGACAGAACTGGATTTCTGTCCTGTTTCTGCTACTTAACTGTGTGACCTTGATTAAATTATTTAGCCTATCATAATGTCTTTTTTCTCATTTGTAAAATATTCCATAATTACAGATCTACATAGGGTTATGGTGAAGTCTAAATAAGATAATGTTTGTCAAGCACCTGGAGCAGTTCATAACACTCGGTAGGCTCAGCAAATGTAAGGTAATGTAAATGTAAATGTAAATGTCAAAGGTAAGGCTCAACAGTGCTCACTATGTGCCACTTGATATACCTATGTCTTTTGATATCCAAATCATACTATGGGGTAATTAATATAATCCCCATTATATAGATGAGAACACTGAGGCTCAAGCACTTTAGGTAAGTGTTGAAGCTGAGACTGAAACCCATGTCATCTAACTCTGATTACACTGCTCTTTCCACTATACCACAGCTGCCATCTAGTTAATAATTTAAAAGGAACAGTTTATTCAAAGCCATAGGGAAAATGTGATATGATAAATGCAGTAAGGGTGCTATGGAAGTTAACAGGAAGTGATTCAAGCCAAGACAATTAAGAAAAGTCATTTAAGCTGAGCTTTCAAGAATGTTCAGGGCAAATAGAATATCTAGCTTAAACTTATTTATTTTATATTTGCCCCCGAACAAACTCCACACCACACCCATCCATTGCTTCTTTTTTCCAAATCTGTTTTTCTTCGTCTTTTCATTGTGCTTCTACCCTGTTTCCTTGATTTATCCACTTCTAGTTTCCAAGTTCTGAGACTTTCTCTCCTGGTTGAAGGCCAGTCTTCTCATTCTAGGCAGCCCATTCAAACTAAACATTTGGTCTTTGATGACCATTTTGGAATGGCAACCTTTTTGTTGTCCCAGGCTGACTTGTTAGGGAGAATTTTCCTCTTCTAGATCCCTAACACTTTGGTGGGTCACTCTTTACACAGAGAAAAACAAGAATAAAGGCATGGAGTTGTGCAAGCCCATCACAAAGACACGGGAGGAGGGAATACAGATAGAGAATGGAGATAAGCAGTGTTCAAGCAGAACCTCTTTGAAGTATCAAAGTACAATACAAGCCTAGAAAAGACTGGAGGAAGGAAGGTTCTCTTCTAATAATTTGAACTCATTCTCCCTTTGAAAACAAATGAATGGAGAAATGAGACAGGAATGGGAAGAAGTTTAATGAAAGATGGGCTGATGCATGTTTTAACACTGTGGGCAATTGGAATGCAATCCCACCGGGGACCATCTGACAGACTGTCGGGGGAACACACCTCAGAATTATCTCAATGAGTGGAGAGGAAGCTGGAGGTATCTATTCCATCAATTCCATCCCTCAGTGGTTGAGGATTGTTCCTGGGTTAGCTCTCTGACACTTTACACTTTCCCCACTTGTGGGTAAAACATACTCCTAAGGCCAAAGAATGAAAGAAAAGACATTCCCAAAAAAAGGAAAGAGAAAGAAAGAAAAAGAAATGGAGAGGGCGCCTGGGTGGCTCAGTTGGTTAAGCGACTGCCTTCGGCTCAGGTCATGATCCTGGAGTCTCGGGATCGAGTCCCGCATCGGGCTCCCTGCTCTGCGGGGAGTCTGCTTCTCCCTCTGACCCTCCTCCCTCTCATGCTCTCTGTCCCTCATTCTCTCTCTCGCAAATAAATAAAATCTTAAAAAAAAAAAAAATTCTCTTAAAAAAAAAAAGAAAAGAAATGGAGAGATTTTTGACAGTCAACCCATATTAAAGGGTATTCTTTAAGCAGAAGGAAAATGATGCCCCAGTATAAGCTCAGAGAGGCATAAAGGTATGAAGAAGAATGAAAAGGGAAGAAAATATGTAGGTATATAAAAGTTGACTGCGTAAAACAATGGGGCTTAAAAATCCAAAACACTGACACCAAATGCTGGCAAAAATGTACAGCAACAGCAATGGGAATGTAAAATGGTATGGCCACTCTTAGAAGACAGTTTGGTGGTTTCTCAACTCTTAATATATGATCCAGTAATCACACTTCTTGATATTTACCCAAAGGACTTGAAAATTTATGTCCACACAAAAATCTGCACACGGGTGTTTAGAGAAGCTTTATTCATAGTTGCCAAAACTTTTAGGCAACCAAGATGTCCTTTAGTAGGTGAATGCATAAGTAAACTGTTATATATCTGCGCAATGGGATATTACTCAGCACTAAAAAGAAATGAGCTATCAAGCTTGAAAAGATATGGAGGAATATTAAATGCATATTACTAAGTGAAAGAAGCCAATCTGAAAGGCTACATAGTCTATGATTCCAACTATATGACATTCTGGAAAAGGCAAAACTGTGGAGACAGTAAAAAGATCAGTGTTTGCCAGAGGTTAGTAGAGAGAAGGATGGATAGGCAAAGCACAAAAAACTTTTAAGGCAGTAAAACTATTCTGTATGATGCTCTAATGATGGATACTTCATTATAAATTTGTCTAACCCCATAGAATTTACAACACCTAGAGTGAATCCTAATGTACTCTATGAATCCTGGGTGATAATGATGTGTCAGTGTAGATTCATAAGTTTTAACAAACAGACTACTCTGGTAAGGGATGTAGATAATGGACAAGACTATACATGGGTGGAGGTAGCGAGTATATGAGAAATTCTGTACCATCCTCTCAATTTTGCTGTGAACCTAAAACTGCTCTAAAAAATAAAGTCTATTAAAAAATATTAGCAAAACAAATTCAACAGGATATAGCAAGAATAGATCATAAATAAGTTGGATAATTTGACATGGAAATCAACAAATGTAATTCACCATATTACCAGAAAGAAGGAAATAAATCATTCCAAAGGAGTAAGAAAAAGAATGTTATAAAATTGTATAACTATTCATGAAGAAAATTCCTTAGTAAACTATGAATAGAAGGAGACGTCTTTAATTTGATAAAAGGTATTTCTGAAAACCCTACAGAAAACATCTTTCGCAATGGCAAAATGTTGACAAATTTCCCCCTAACACTGGAAACAAGAAATGTCTGTTCTCACCACTTTTCAACATTGCACTAGGGTTCCGGCTAGTGCAATAAGACAAGAAAAACAATTTTAAAGCATAGGGATTAATTTTCCAAAGCAGCTGCCAAAGTTAGCAGAGGGACAGTCCTGGTAATCAATGGTTAACACCATCTATAGGGTCACCTGGAGGCCAGAGTGACCAGGCAGGTAGTGGAAAGTGGTGGTCATATACTATAAGGATAACAACATTTCTTCCAACTTCTACAGAATTAACTAGAGGTACCAGGCTTTGGAATTCTTCCACAAGCACACAGACACCAACTCATCCCATGGTCCCTACCATTTCTGGGTCTCCAAGCACATCTTCAGGTAGAATGTGTGATGCATGCTACCCCGCAAGATCAAGCATTGGTAGGCCACTTTAGAGCACCTCAAGATATTTAACAAGAAAGAGCAAGTGATTATTTCTCCTCAGATTTGTGTGTCTGAAGCCCACACGTAAGTTTGTCTACTTGAGGCACCTGACTTATGAGGCTGGCCAGAAGTACCAGATGTTGACAGCCACCCTGGAGAACAAGAAGTAGAATGAGACCAAGATTCACTACATGGAGGAGTCACTCCAACAAGCCAAGGAGAACACGGAGAAGAAAACCAACAAACGAAGAGAGGTCTTCAAGACTCATAGACCCCTGATCTGAGCCAAATAAAAACTGTTCATCCCTCAAAAGATATGTAGGTTTTATGGGACACCTGGGTGGCTCAGTCAGTTAAGCACCCGCCTTCAGCTCAGGTCATGATCCCAGGGTCCTGGAATTGAGTTCCACATCAGGCTTCTTGCTCAGTGGGGGAGCCTGCTTCTGTGCTCTCTCTCTGACAAATAAATAAATAAAATCTTTAAGAAAAAAAAAAAGATATGTATAGGTTTTAGAAAATAAGATATAAAAGCATCATTATTTTCATAAGACATATTTTAATATACACAAAATTAGCATTAGTAAGCAAGTTTAGCAAAATAACCAGAAATAGGGTTAATGTCCACCAAAAATCAACTTTTTTTATAAACCAAAAAACCAGAAAGATTTAGAAAATGAAATATTTAAAATACCACTTAATATAAAAACTAAAAACATCTAATATCTAAGAGCAAATTCAATAAAATATATATAAAACCTCTACACAGAAAACTTTATTTTTTTAAAGATTTTATTTATTTATTTTTAGAAAGAGAGCAAGCAGGGGGAGGGGCAGAGGGAGAGAGAGAATCCCAAGTAGACTCCACCCTGAGTGCAGAGCCCAATGTGGGGCTCAATCTCACAACCCCAAGATCCTGACCTGAGCCAAAATCAAGAGTCTGATGCTTAACTGACTGAGCTACCCAGGTGCTCCTACACAGAAAACTTAAAATATTTTTGAGAGAAGTCAAAGATGATCTAAATAAATGGAGGAATGTAGCATGCTCATGGGCTAGTACAACTAATATGGTGAAGTTGTAAATTCTCCCTAATCTATATATTTAGCATCATCTCAATCAAAATTCTGACACTGCTCCTCCACCCCAGCAGAAATGTATAGGAGAGACAAAGAGATCAATGAAATAATAAACAGCTCAGACATAGACCAAAGGTTAATAAACACACAACTTTAACACCATAGGCACTTCAGGACAGTTGGGAAAGAAGGGTGTTTGCAATAAGTTGTGCCAGGATGATTGGATATCATTATTTTAAGAAATTAAACTTAACCCTTACCCACATCATACACAAAAATCCAGGTAGATCTGAATGTATCAGGCAAATAATAGGGGCGCCTGGATGGTTCAGTCAATAAAGCATCCAACTTTTTTTTTTTTTAAGATTTTATTTATTTATTTGACAGAGCAGGAGCAGGGGTAGGGACAGAGGAAGAGGGAGAAGCAGACTCCCCACTGAGGAGGGAGCTCAACATGCGGCTGGATTCCAGGACCCTGGGATCATGACCTGAGCTGACCAACAACTGAGCCACCAAGGCACCCCAAGCATCCAACTCTTGATCTCGCTTAGTTCTTGATCTCAGGGTCGTGAGTTCAAGCCTACATTGGGCTCTGCATTGGGCTTCACGCTGGGTGTGGAGCCTACTTAAAAAAATAAATAAATAAAAATAAATAAATTGCAAATAATAAAATCTCTAAGAATATAAAAGGATATGTACATGACCTTAGGATAGGGGAAGACTTCCTAAACTAGACATATAAGTTCTGATCATAAAGAGAAAAAATCATTACGTTAGATTATATTATAAATAAGAATTTCTGTTCATCAGAAAGACAACATTAAGAGATTGAAAAAAATAAGCCACTGAATGAAAGAAGATATTTGCAATACATATTATTATTTTTTTAAATGTTTGTTTATTTATTTATTTATTCATGAGAGTCAGAGAGAGAGAGAGGCAGAGGCAGAGGGAGAAGCAGGCTCCCCACCTAGCAGGGAGCCTGATGCGGAACTCGATCCCAGGATCCTGGGATCATGACCTGAGCCGAAGGCAGACGCTTAACCATCTGAGCCACCCAGGCGCCCCTGCAATACATATTATTGACAGAGGACTCACATCCAGAATATACTGTAAAATTCTTAGAAATTACATAGTAAAGTAAAAGAGAATGAAATTGTTTTCAATGGGCAAAACACTAGAATAGGCACTCCTCCAAAGAAATACACAAATGAGCAATAAACATATGAAAAGGTGCCCCACCTCATTAGTCATCAGAGGAAAGCAAATTAAAACCACAATGAGATACTACTGAACACCCCCCAAGATGGCTATAATCAAACAAACTGACAATAAAAAGTATTGGTGAGGGGGGAGTGTGGAACAAGGACTCTTTTTTACAGCTGGTGAGAGCTGAAACTGATAATCACCTTGGAAAAAGGTTTGTCATTCTCTGCATGGGTGAAATATACACGTGTCTAATAACTCCACTCCAAGGTATATACTCAATACATGTGCATGCACAGTGCACCAAGAGACAAGAAAAATAATGTTCATAACATCACTCTTTATTTATTTTTTTTTTTAAAAGATTTTATTTATTTATTCATTAGAGACAGAGAGAGAGAGAGGCAGAGGGAGAAGCAGGCTCCCAAGGAGCAGGGAGCCCGATGCGGGACTCGATCCCAAGACCCTGGGATCATGACCTGAGCCGAAGGCAGACGCCTAACCATCTGAGCCACCCAGGCGCCCAACATCACTCTTTATAAAAGCTCCAAACTGTTAACAATTCCAATGACCATCAAAAATAGAATATTACAGTATGTTCACGCAAAGTAACACAATACAGCAATAAACATGAATGAGCTACAGTTACTTGCAAAACTTGAATGAATCTCAAAAAAATAATGTTGAGTAAAAGCCAGAGATGGTACAGTTCTGCTGATATGAACTTCAAAAATCAGCAAAGTGAAACCATATGGTTGGGGATGTTTATTTAGGTAGTAAAACTAAGAAAAGCAAACAGGAGGTTACCTTAACGGGTAGCAGGAACTTCATGGGGACGGAAGGATATTGATTGGGAAGCAGCACAAGGGGACCTTCTGGAATGCTAACGGTGTTCTATTTCCTGACCTGGATATTGGTTACAGTATGTTCATTTTATGGTAATCTATTTAGCTATACATTTTTATTTTGTGCACTTTTCTACATGTGTGCTACATTTCACTACAGAGAAAGATTTTTTAAAAGGAAAGATGAGGGACACCTGGGTGGCTCAGTTGGTTAAGTGCCTGCCTTCAGCTCAGGTCATGATCCCAGGGTCCTGGGATGGAGTCCCGCGTCAGGCTCTTTGTTCAGCAGGGAGCCTGCTTCTCCCTCTGCCTGCCTGCCTGCCTGCCTGTCCTCCTGCTTGTGCTCTCTCTGACAAATAAATAAATAAAATCTTTAAATAAATAAATAAATAACTAAAAGGAAAGATGGCTCAGGGCACCTGGATGGCTCAGTCAGATAAGCGTCTGACTCTTGATTCTGGCTCAGGTCATGATATCAGGGTCCTGAGATTGAGCCCCACATCAGGCTCCTCGCTGGGCATGGAGCCTGCCTAAGATTCCCTCTCTCCCTCTCCCCCTTCCCACCATTCTTTCTCTCTCTTGTCTCCCCCCCCAAAAAATAAAAAGTTAGAAGAAAAAAGATGGCTCTACTTCATACCATATAGAATTTTAAAAAATATATTTTTAATCTTATGTATTTATTTATTTATTTTTAAGTAAGCTCTATGCTCTACGTGGGACTTGAACTCAGGACCCTGAGATCAAGAGTGAACTCATGACCCTGAGATCAAGAGTGGCATGCTCTGCTGACTGAGCCAGCCAGGTGCCCCCACTATATAGATATACTAACTCAAAATGGATCATAGACCCAAATGTAAGAGCTAAAGACTTAAGAGTCTTAGAAAAAAAGATAGGAGTGAATCTTCGTAACCTCAGATAAGGCAATTGTTTCTTAGGGACAAAAATGCAAACAATTATTAAACATAGATAAACTGGACTTCATCAAAATTTAACACTTTTATGCTTCAAAGGACACCAGGCAAGAAAGTAGGAGGGCAATCCATGGAATGGGAGATAGTGTTTGCAAATCATGTATCTGATATGAGGCCAGCATCTAGATTATATGAAAAACTCTTACAACTCAACAATCAAAAGACAAAAATCCAATTTAGAAATAGGTGAAGGGGGGGCAGAAAAGGCTGATGATGAGCTAAGGTTTATGAAAGAAGATGAATAAGAAAAGGTAAAGCACTGGTTTGTGAAGGTGTAGAAATGTTAACAAGCAGCCCACAAAAGGCAGAGTGTTTTACTCCTGATTGCTCCATCAATGAGCGCAGTCTGGCCTACATAGGAAGATAGAGATTTTGAAGGTGAACAATTAAAGCTCAGATTAGTAGAAAAAGACTATCCGAGAGTACTGAGTTGTCTTAAATGAAGTCAAGCCTCCAGAGCCAGATAAACCATACACCACACTGCCAAATCAAAGTTTTAAAATCTTGAGGAAAAAAATAGGCCAAGGATTTCAGTAACATTTCTCCAAAGAAAATATACAAATGGCCAATAAGCACATGAAAAGATGCTCAACATCTTTTTTTTTTTTAAAGATTTTTTATTGATTTATCTGAGAGAGAGAATGGGAGACAGAGAGCATGAGAGGGGGAGGGTCAGAGGGAGAAGCAGACTCCCCGCCGAGCAGGGAGCCCGATGCGGGACTCGATCCCGGGACTCCAGGATCATGACCTGAGCCGAAGGCAGTCGCTTAACCAACTGAGCCACCCAGGCGCCCCTCAACATCTTTTGTCATTAGAGAAATGCAAATCAAACCCGCAAAGAGATAGCACTTCTCATCTATTGGGACAGTGAAAATAAGACAGACAACAGGAACATCGGAGAGGATGGGGAGAAACTGAAACCCTCAGACACCATTGATGGGATTGCAAAACGGAGCAGCTACTTTGGAAAACAGTTTTTTGACAGTTTTGACAGTTACTCAAAAAGTCAGAGTGGTAGTCATAAGACTACTCCTAGGTGTATACCCAAGAGAACTGAAAACTTAGGTCCTCATAAAAACTTGTACACAAAAGGTCATAGTACCATTATTCCTAATTGAGAAAAAGTGGAAACAACCCAAATGTCTCTCAACTGATAAATGGATACATTCAATGTGGTATATCAATATAGTGGAATATTATTTACCATAAAAAGGGGTGGAACACTGATGCATGCCACAGCAAGAATGAACCCTGAAAACATTACAGTAAGTGAAAGAAGCCAGACACAAAAGGCCAAAAATATAGTACATTTCTATTCATACGACACATCCAGAAGAGGCAAACCATAAAGACAGAAAGTAGATTAGTGTTTGCCAGGGGCTGGGGTAGTAAAGGGAAAATGACAGCTAATGGACATGGGTTATCGCGGGGGGTGGGGGGTGGAAATGTTCTGGAATTAGATAGTGGTGATGGTTGTGCAACTCTGTGAAATACTAAAAACCACCGACTTTACACTTTAATAATTATATCTTAATATATCTTAATTCCACTAGGAGTGCCGTGAGTTCAGGATGATATATACAATTTCTAACTAAGTAAGCTAGCTTCTACCTACTTGTTGCATTTTTTTAAAAGTCTCTATCATTCATCCGAAGAATGATTTCCTGAGTGACAAGTACATGCCAAGCACTAAGTATTATGGATAGCTGCCATGGAATGGGCAAGGTTTCTGCTGGGGCGGGGGGAGAGGGGGGTAGTGAGGGGGTGGTGCTTACAATCCTGCAGTGAGGGCTGGGAGAATGGGGCTACAGATGCTTTAGCAAGAGGTAAGTCACTTGCCCAAAGTCACACAGTTAGTAAGTAGGAGAGTCATTAAGGAAAGCAAGGTAAAGTCCTATTGGACCCTAGTGGTCTTTTTTTAACCCAACACCCTTATTTCACAGAGGAATCTAAGGCTCAGAGAGGTGCGACTGACCAATGACATGTGGTGTGTTACATGTCGTTAAACAAATATCACAAATATATGGGCATCTTGAGTTTGGGAGCCCAAGGAGACCTTCAAAAACTCTCAGGGTCAATCCACATAAGACCTCTTTCAGCTAACCTAATGGGCTTTGGCAGCTTAAGATGCCCCTCAGAAATGGGAAAGCCCTCCAACATGCCTTCAACAATTGATTGTTGCTGTCTGCCGCGCGTTAGATGTTGTGCAACGTGCTAGGAACTGGGCAGTGAGCAAGGCAGATGCAGGCCTCTCTCCGGGACTCTGTGGGTTCTGGCGGTACCCAAGTGCAGGCAGACAGCTGTTCAGGGGCTATGTAAGAGTCATCTTGGGAGGCAAAGATACCTGAGGTTTCTGGGCCCCTCCCCACTACTGTGATTCCCTTGGTCTGGAGTGGGCCTTGGAATCTGTATTTTTAACACTCTCCCAAGGCCATTCTGGTGAGCGGCCAGCTTTGGGAACCACTGACCTAGTATAACCCACAACTTAGCTTTTGGAGCTCAGTGAGACCTGGAAAGACTCACCCAATCCCACAGCTAGATAAAATCTGTTTCATGCCTGGGATACCTGGGTGGCTCAGTTGGTTAAGTGTCTGCCTTCAGCTGAGGTCATGATCCCAGGGTCCTGGGATTGAGTTCCATGTCTGGTTCCCTGCTCAGTGGGGAGTCTGCTTCTCCCTCTGCCTGCCTCTCTCCCTCCCTCTTTCTTTCCCTCTCTCTCTCTCTGACAAGTAAATAAATAAAATCTTAAAAAAAAAAAATCTGGGGGCGCCTGGGTGGCTCAGTTGGTTAGGTGACTGCCTTCGGCTCAGGTCATGATCCTGGAGTCCCAGGATCGAGTCCCACATCGGGCTCCCTGCTCGGCAGGGGGTCTGCTTCTCCCTCTGCCCTCTTCCCTCTCGTGCTCTCTGTCTCTCATTCTCTCTCTCTCTCAAATAAATAAATAAAATCTTTAACAAGAAAAAAAAAATCTGTTTAATGCCCAAACCCTGGGGTATTTATTTGTCGTTAAACAAATATCAAGGACCTAGAGTTGCTAGGAGCTACGGATACAGTGAAGATAAGACAGTATCTTTCTTACTCTCTTGGTACTTATATTTGGTGGGAGTAGGGGTGGGAGACACAGGGAAAGCCAAGAAAGAAAGAAACAAGGTAACTTTAATAATGGGAAGTACTATAAAGCGGGACCAAGTGAGTGCCAATTCAGTGGAAGAGAATACATTAGGTTGAACCATATAAAATTGTCAGTATTTGACCATTTTTGACCTACAGAAACAACAGTTGCATGTGGTTCAGCTTTATAAATAGGCGTTAGAAAGCAGTTGAGTCCTTTCTCCCCAGGAAAAAAAAAGGGGGAAGGTGGTCTCGCAAAGCAGATATGATTTGAACACAAGGATGACAGATAAAAGCCTCAGGGAAAGGTTTTGTTAGAGGAGTCTCCGAGGAGAAACTGTGGAAAGAAGGGACATGAGTTCTGGATATGTACGGATCACTGGGTAGAAGCAGCATAGTCGTAAAAGAGATGTAACGCACAATCACTAGTCTTAACAAAGTTCTTTACACTTTGAGTAAAGACACAGTCAATAAAACCCATGAGTAAAAAAACCAAGTACTCACTTCCACTCAAAAATTCATGCTGTAGCCACTGCCACAAATATCCTGCCCAACGCGGCCCATCCTCAGTCCCTGGCCAAGGAAAGGGAACAGGTGGTATACTGGTTAGAGGTCTGCCTGAAGTCAGATGGCCCTCTCAAAAGAGGCGATTTAATAAAATGTAATGAAGGGACTATGTAGAAAAACCAACAAGTGTTGGTGAAGCACCTGGGGGAGAGAAGCCCCCAGGTTCTCAGCCCCAGTCCGAAGTCCCAAATGCCACTTTCTCCCAGATGGTACCCTCATCTCCACTCTCAGGTGAGATTGCTCCCTCCCCTGAACCTCCAAGATTCACTCTTCACACTTCTCCTCCCACCATCTACTGTCCCTGTTATTTGTGGCCTTAGCACCCTTCTGTAGGCAGCGAGGGCACCCCCTCATGGAAATGACTCTTTCGTGTTTACCTGGGTTTTCTGCCCATGAGTAACGGTCACCAGTATTGGCTCAATGGGTAAAAAAAAAAAACAAAACATGAATGCATGGGTGCGTGCATGAATGAATGACGACTCTCTCCAAATTTTGTTTTGTATTTAAGGTTATGAAAGTCTGTAGTCAATTGTCCCACATAACCAATGTAGGGATTAAAGTACAGTTTAGGTCTGGGGCTGAGCTACCTGCTCAAACAAGGTTCCTGTCCCTTGGGCCCCTTTAGGTTCCATCTCACAAGAATTAACCTTTCAGTCTTGGGGGTCGGCCCATCTTTGCTCAACATGATTAAACTCGGGGCACCTGGGTGGCTCAGTCGGTTAAGTGGCTGCCTTCTGTTCAGGCATGATCCTGGAGTCCTGGGATCGAGCCCCACATCGGGCTCCCTGCTCGGTGGGGAGTCTGCTTCTCCCTCTCCATCTGCCCCTAACCCCACTGGTGCTCTCTCTCTCTCTCTCTCAAATAAATAAATCTTTAAAACAAAAACAAAAACATGATTAAACTCTATGACAGTCTCTTCCCCCCAAGCCAGGTCTGGAAGGGGCAGTCTGGCCGAGTACATATCCCGCTCACAACAGCTGTGGCGCTGGCTTTGGCCTGCCCCATCGTTCCATTGCACGTACGGAAAACTCCCATCGACTGACCCAACAGGTCCTCATCCCGGCCGCCCACAAGCCCTGTTTTCTGTGGAATGGGGCCCAGCTGCCTACTTCGCCTGTACTTGGAAATCCTCAGGTTCCCTCCAATCTGTCTCGTCCCTTTGGCTTTTCCTCATAAGTCCCATGTTCCCGCCACTGAAGTTGCTACCAGGGCTCTATACTGGACCCAGCCTAGCCAAGTCTATATGATTCAGGAGCTGGTTATTCCAGTTTGTGAATTATCCAGTCCTTTTGCTTTTTTTCCTCTCCACTTCTGCTATTTACGTGTGAGGAAATTTTACTGCTCAGTAACATCTTCCTCGGTGTCTGGGAAGAATACTAATACTTCCATTTGATCAGTGCTTTGCAGTCTACACAATGACATTACACATACAAACTTATTTTAGCCTCCTAACAGTCCTATGCAATAGATTTCATTATTCTCCTTTTCCAGCTAAGCAATGATAAATGACTTGTCTGTGATCACACAGCCAGAAAGTACAATTGGGTCTTGAACCCAGCTTCTGATTCTCTGTCCAGTGTCATTACCCTTAAATCATCAGGGAATGCAAATTTCTCACTTTGCTAACCATTAGAAGTCATGGAAAGAGCTGGATGGGAGAGTGGTTTCCTGATACCATGAGGAAGAGTTTCCCACAGGTTGAATTCCGGCAGTCTGGCGGCTGGCACATCCACTTTGGCAGTGAGGCTGTGGCGTCCACCCTTGCTTGAGCGGCCCACAGTTTCTTTCTTTCTTTTAAAGATTTTATTTATTTATTTGTCAGAGAGAGAGAGCGCAAACAGGGAGAGGCGCAGGCAGAGGGAGAAGCAGGCTCCCCGCTGAGCAGGGAGCCCGATGCGGGGCTCGATCCCGGGACCCCGGGATCATGACCTGAGCCGAAGGCAGACGCCCAACGACTGAGCCACCCAGGTGCCCTGCGGCCCACTGCTTCAACAACCATATGGTCTTGGCCCCAGATGGATACACTTTTTGAACTGTGTACATTTTCACATTCATTGTCATTCTGGAGTAATATGTGTATCCCATCGACATTCTGTCCACTAGATCACAGTGTACTAATCACCCAGACAAACAAACAAAAATCAATGTTTACATTGGGCTTTACAGCTTTCACAGCATTTCTCAACAATCCTCAGAGTTTCATGTGGAAGGAAAATAACAATATTAATATCCCCACCTTACAGATGAGAAGAACAAGTCTCAGAGAGCAACTGTGAGCAACTTTCCAAGGTCACACAACTGAGGACTGTGAAGGGGGGGGGACGTATCTTCTGAGTGTCAATCTTATTTTCTTTCTAGAAAGACTACTTATCGACAATATATATAATGGCAATACTTAACATGTGTTAAGGGCTTTCAAGTTTTATTTTCACATATATTAGTTCATTTAATCTTCAACAACCCCTGTAGGTAGACACTGTTATTAATTATGCCAATATTACTTTTAAATTCCCAGCTGTATTATTATTATACCCTTTCACCTTGGAGTCATAAATGCAATTCTCAAGAACATTCATTTATTCATTCAACAGATGTTTTTGAGCACCTATGTGTAGGACGCTGCACTGGTTACTGTGGGCAGAGCCTACGTGGTTTGCACTGTTACCAGAATTGGGACATCATATTTATGATTAGCTGAGAAGTGACAGGGGCAGAAAGACCAACCTCGTATTTTGTCAACAGAGACGGGGTGACTAGTTTTACAGAAAGGAAGTCACCTGTCACAGGGCAAAAAAAGCAGGCTCGCAAATGGCACCACATGCTTCAATTAGTGGCTGTTCCTACAGACTAGAAAATAGATTTTGTATGCGCAGCCTAAAAAGAAACATGAGCCTAGCCTTGGTCTACAAGCCCTGTTCGCACACAAAGATAGCAATCATTATGAGTAATGTCATCATCAGATGCTGAGAATAATATTAGAGGCCATGGTTATTGAATCAACAAATGATTCAAGGTTGGCTCTGGAGCCCTCCCTTGACCGGGTTCAAGTGCTCAAGGACCCATGCATTAGGAAAATCAGTGGCGTCTCATTTCAATGACTAAGAGAGGAAGAGGACAAGGCCACGAGCTATCTTTTCTTTACTTCTTTCTTCTCCTTTTTTTACTCTTTTTCTATAGCTACCCAATGAAGACACAAGAGGCTAAACTGGAGAGGGTAGACCAGACCTGGTGGCTCAGGGAGGCTGAGGAGACTGTCATTTCCACTGGGGAAATGACAAGGTTGGTGGAGTTCTAGATTTGCCCTGATATTTTCCTCCACAGGAGGGTAACTCACCCCCGCTGCCTTTGTTCTGTGCCATTCTGACTGCTAGGAGATCCTGAAAACCTGCCAGGGGATGGGCTTGATTTTTTTTTTTTTTAAAGATTTTATTTATTTATTTGACAGAGAGAGATAGTGAGACAGGGAACACAAGCAGGGGGAGTGGGAGAGGGAGAAGCAGGCTTCCTGCTGAGCAGGGAGCCCGATGCGGGGCTCAATCCCAGGACCCCGGGATCATGACTTGAGCCGAAGGCAGACGCTTAACGACTGAGCCGCCCAGGCACCCCGATTTTTTTTTTAAATTCAATTAGCCAACATATAGTACATCATTAGTTTTTGATGTTGTGTTCAATGATTCATTAGTTGTGTATAACACCCAGTGCTCATCACGTCACGTGCCCGCCTTAATGGATGGACTTGATTTTTGTCACCTTTCCCTGAACAAGTGTAGCTCGGAAGGGCAAGTGGGGAACAGGCAAACAGCATTTCCACCCCCTGAAGAGGGGTCTCCAAAAGTGGTACCTTTTCACAATTATTTAGGTACTATTTTGATATGAAAAGCCATTAGAAGCTGTGAAAAAGCCAGATTAGAAAAAATGAAAGGAAGGTAGTCAGAGGGTGCTGTTGCTTTCTGTGTTTGCCCTGGTCTGTCTGCCTCTCCGGATCCTCCACACCCTCCACAGCGCTCTGGACCTCAGGGGCTGACTTCTGTTGACTGCATCAATGGGGTTCCCTTGCCCTCTGGCCTCTATTTGTCTTAAGTCAATGGTGACGCTAGGGGAGATCCAAGCGTTGAAGGATAGAGAATGATCCGTATTTATGCCCCCACCCCCAGCTCCCTCCCTATAAGGTCAAGGTTTCAGAGGAATGCGCATTCCCGACTGACAGGCTCAGCTCTCTCCTACAGCTATGGCTCTCCCCAGGTTCCAGTCACTGTTCCCTTTCCTTTCCTCTTCAGACTGGGGCTGAGAACCTGGGGGCTTCTCTCCCCCAGGTGCTTCACCAACACTTGTTGGTTTTTCTACATAGTCCCCTCATTGCATTTTATTAAATCGCCTCTTTTGAGAGGGCCATCTGACTTCAGGCAGACCTCTAACCAGTACACCAGCCGAAAGCTTGCTCCTCCTACGGTTTCAACCTGTCTCCTTTCCATCCCCTTCACAGAAAGTCTCCAGCATTTCCCTCCTCCTTAACTCTGACTCTCACTTTACAAATTCAAAGCTCCTGATCTCCCCCCACCCCTCCCATTCCTTTACTGATCACCTGCATCATTCCAATCAATCTACAGGAAAGGAACGTACCCTAAGGCACCGTTTCTTGACCTGAACAACAACAACAACAAAAATCCTCTCTAACAAACAGGACTATCAGGCTGTTACAGTGAATTTCATTCCAAATAAATGGAAAGTGAATCAGAGCTGCTTGGTGAACTAGGCCCTCCCATTCATTTTAGCATGCCGCCTGATTAAAGGGGTTGCCTCCCCAGCTGCTGGGAATCTCAAAGGTGTGGATGAGATGTTACCTTAATGGGCATCATTTGAATTTAAAAAAAGATTTTTTTTTTTTTCCATTCTCAATGAGTCTGCAAAAATCAGAATAAAAAGAGAAGACCTGGGGTCTTTCCATGGAAGCTTCTCTCCTGGGTAGCTTCCTGTGCTCTCTAATGAACTGTCGCAATAAAATATTTAATCCCAGAGACTGGGGTGGGATTTATTGTGTAAGAAGAATGATACACCAAGTCGAACTCCTGTCCACATTCTGGATGCAGGAGTCTTTGTCTGGTCTGAGAGCTCCAATGGAGGAAGAGAAAAAAAAAAAAAAAAAAAAGGAAGTGTAGAGGAACCACGTGGACTTCCATTTCCAGAACTTTCAGGGGGTCAGAGCATAAAACCCTTCCCTCCACAAACTCCTTCCTTCCTTCCTTTTTAATTGACAGAGAGAGAGCACAAGCAGGGGTCAGGGGAGAAGGAGAAGCAGGCCCCTCCCTGATGTGGGGCTGGATCCCAGGACCCCAGGATCATGACCCAAGTCGAAGGTAGACACTTAACGGACTGAGCCACCCAGGCACCCCCACAAACTCCTTTAAATGCTAGATAAAACACAACAAACATCCCTTTAAGTGTGTAGTTGAGCTCCTAAGAAAGCAAGCAAAATACAAAGGTCCAAATGAAAGATGGGACTGAAAACTGGCGAGACGAGGGCCAGGGTTGCAACCACAGCAGTTTGGACCGTGGTGTCTGTCCCCATCCCGGTCATCAGGGCACTCAGGGCTTTCTGGCCACAAGGGGACAGTAGAGTGGGCAGAGAGTTGGAACTGAGAGCCGGGCCTGCAGCTACACCCCTTGAAGGGTTACGTCCTTGAGGAGGGGAAGAACTAGAAACTATCCACCCACCTTCCTAGGGAGACCATAAGGAAGCATGTCTGTTTCAGTCCAGGCTCCTGGTGGAAATAAAAAAGAGTCAGAGCTGGTTATTTGTCGCCATGAGTTAACCCTCACAAGAGTTCAGGGCTCCAGCGTATTCTACTTCTGTGATTTACAAATCTTCAAGCTAAGACATTAACACATAATGTGGTTCTAGGCCAATGATTCTCCTAGCCCTCTAGCAGAAGCAAACACACACACACACTCAGTCCCGCAGATACCTCTGAAAAGCATACCTTCAGCCCGGGTTGCACATGGGCTCTCCTGATAAAAGCCTGAAGGTGAGATTAATAGAAAATTCAATATTCACACCAAGTCCCAAGCAGAATAAATAACAATTACATTCACACCTTGACTTGTCTCAGGAAATTTCACAACATCACAACACCAAGGAGAGTGAGAGCGAGAGAACAGGTTACCCACATTAAGAGCAACACTTAGGCTGACAGTAAAAGCAACAGGAGAAACTAGAAACTCATGGAATAATATTTTCAAAGCGCCGAGAGAAAATAACTGCCAACTTACCATGGTAGAGAAACAATGAAATAGAGACATTTTCAGGCATAAGAGAGAGCTCCCTGCCAAGAGGACCTTATGGAAGGGACTACAAAAAAGTATGTTTAGAAGGACAAAGTCACTCTACAGTCCTAGTCTGGTTTGAGAGAGGGTACAGATGTGGCAATGTGGATTAACTTAAACTTTGTCAAATGACACATGCTTAACTAAAGACTTAAGGGTAACCAGGATAATGGAAATTGAATGGGGGCGCCTGGGTGGCTCAGTTGGTTAAGCACGGGACTCTTGGTTTCAGTTCAGGTCGTGATCCCAGGGTTGTGAGATCAAGCCCCATGTGGGGCTCTGCCCTCAGTGCAGAGTCTGCTTGAGATTCTCTCTTTCTCCCTCTCCCCTGCCCCTCCCCCCAGCTTGTGCTCTCCCCCTCTCTCTCTGTAATAAATAAAATCTTAAAAAAAAAGAGAAAGAAATTGAATGAACGACTCCTAAACCAGGAGAGAAGAAAACAGACAGTGTTCTCAGAGAGGAGAAAGGCAGTTGCACCAGGGCAGATCTGGAAGGAATCCCCTACCCACACTGGCCAGTGATCATGGACAAGTCCAGGCCCAAGATGAGAAGAAACAATGCATCCAGAGTGGGTCTTCAAAGAGACCAAGGTCATGGAATTCCAGGGAGGCTGAAAGGCCTAAATATAGACACAGACATTGGAGCTCAGGGGTTAAAGTGGGGATAAATGAATATTTAGTGGCCAAGTTGTCCAGGAAAGTTGTTTCTTTATGGTGTTTACATGTGCTGTATGCTGTTTTCTGTATCAATTAAACATAAAAAAATAACACTTATTTCTGATTTTAAAATATGTTTAAAATTCAGAGAGTACAAGAAAAAGAAAAAAATTTTTTTAAATTAAATTTGGAGAGTACAAAGAAGAATTCGAATCCTTAAAGCAATGATATGGTTAGAGCATGTCTACTGTCTTTCTACTGTAGCACCAACTCAGCCATAGGTCCTGAAAACCTCTTCTTCTGGAACTTTGTATTCACATGCCCTGGGTGAAGAGATTCCTCTCGTAACTACACATTATTTCGGGGCTTCCACTCCCCTCTCTTCCACTGCGAGTGGAAATGCAGAAAACAGGATCATAATCCGAGAAAGAGCATGGAGCCGTCTCAGTAAAACTGAGTACTCTGAGATGGAAATCGAGCCCACAAATGTAGAGAGCCCCTTCCAAGTTTAAATTGCCTAAGGAAGGCTAAACAAAAACATTATCTTTTTTTTTTTTTTTTTTTTTTTTTAAAGATTTTATTTATTTATTTGAGACAGAGAGAATGAGAGAGAGAGAGCACATGAGAGGGGGGAGGGCCAGAGGGAGAAGCGGACTCCCCGCCGAGCAGGGAGCCCGATGCGGGACTCGATCCAGGGACTCCAGGATCATGACCTGAGCCGAAGGCAGTCGCTTAACCAACTGAGCCACCCAGGCGCCCCAAAAACATTATCTTATTCATACAGTCATGATTGTGTTTTGTGAAATATACCAGTCTCATCCTTGATTTCCCCCATCATTGTTAAACAACTGTTCTATGCTAGGTCATTTGTGGTCTGTTTATCACTTGATTTGTTTGTTTCTTATTAAACATTTTGCTACCCAGGGAAGTGATTATCAATAATATGGTAGTCTTGGGTACCTGGGTGGCTCAGTCGGTTAAGCATCTGCCTTCTGCTCAGGTCAGGATCACAGCCTTCTGCTCAGGTCATGATCCCAGGGTCCTGGGATGGAGCTCTGAGTTGAGCTTCCTGCTTAGCGGGGCGTTTGCTTCTTCCTATTCCTCTACCCCTCCCTTATGCTCATTCTCTCTCTCTCTCTCTCTCTCTCCCTCGCACACATGCACACTCTCTCTCTCTCTCTCAATAAATATAAATAAATAAAATCTTAAAAAAATAATATGCTAATCTCTATAAACCTCAATTTCTTCATTGTGTTATGGAGTTGACTGTATCTAATGCACTGTGTTACTTGAGATATAAATAAACTTATGTCTATTAACTGGCATGAAATAGGTGCTCAATTAATATCAATGTCAACCATATTCTGGAAATCTAGGGATGGTCTGCAAGCTAAATCCAGACAGTACATGATTTTTATTTGACTCAGAGGATTTTTAAAAATTGAAATGTTTACTGAATTAAATACCAAGAAATGTCACATAAAATCCAGATATCCAAAATCACTTAAAAATTCTTGAAAAGCCCCCTCACCCAGATTCCCACATGTCAATGGTTGCCCCCGTCAGATGGAATGCATCCTCCCCGTTGGTCCCCATTTCCACCGTCCCCCTTGTTCTCACTCTGGGCCACCCTCATTACTATGTCCACTGCTTGGCTCATGTAAGCATTTGATTTTGACACTGCTTTAACCTTTTATTCCTATCCTTGCTTACTCCCTAAAATAATTCCTCAAAAACTCAATACTTAATGTAAAACTCTTATTTAAGTGCACGCAAGAGATAAAATGTCAAAAACGAAAGTCCCCTACTATGGGTAAATTTCATTTTCAGCTAGTTAGTCAGGTTTCACTATCAAGTATTTTTACCCTCAATATTAATAATTAATCCATGAATTATACAAATTGTCAATTCGCAATTATCCTAAATTTTCTTTGTAGACATTCCTGCCTATTTCCTTTAAGTGAAAAATTACCTCCTAATCACATCCTGCTTCAAACCACATAAGATCACAAGACAGCCTCTGAAATTCTAATTGTTTCAATATCCTTAATCTTCAGCAACTTCAAGAGCTCTTCAAAATATAAGGGAATTAAGTTCTATACCTTTTGGTTATCATTTGCTTGAACCAAGAAGCAGAGCTCTTTCTGAGCCTTTGGGTCTGATGCATTTCAGAAAGTTTTTCATTTCTTTTCACTACTACAACTTCGTAATTTTTTTTTAAAGATTTTATTTATTTATTTATTTATTTATTTATTTGAGAGAGAGAGTGAGTGAGAGAGAGCAGAGCACAAGCCAGGGGAGAGGCAGGAGGAGACTCCCCACTGAGCGGGGAGCCCAATGTGGGGCTCTTTCCCAGGACCCTAGAATCATGACCTGAGCTGAAGGCAGATGCTTAACCGACTAAACCATCCAGGCGACCCCATAATTTTCTTGTACAGTTATCTACTTGCAATGGATTTCATGAAAAAAGACATGTAACTGTTGCCTAAATTTATACTGCTGGCCTATTTGCTTTGTTTTAGCCAGAGTTTGGCAGACTAAACGAAACCTCTCCCTAAAACTTTCAACACTTAAATAGTCAAAATACCCTAGATTTTTGTTCTGCCAAAAATCTCTGTGCTAATGTTCTAATGCAATTAAGCTGTGGGAAAGAATAGACACAACTTTTTCTCAAAGGGATTCAAAAGTCATTTAAAATTAATTTCTCACCAATGATCAGAGAAGAACCTCTCAAGATTTCCTCAGAAGCACACAGAAATATTTTATGACCCTCTGCAGGGTATAAAGCAGTATTTAAAAAGTCATGGTATATAATTGAACTTACTTTTGAGCACCCTATGTGCCTACAATCTAGGAAACTGTATTTTTCAAGTTAGTGATTAAAAATTTCAAAGGCCTTTACCTAGTGCCTCCCAGAATTCTTATTTTGCTCGTTCTTTTCATTTCTTCCTTCAACTTAATATTTTCTCAACTTTCTCTCCGCAAACAGAATACTGTTCCTTCCATACCTTCTTTTCATCATATGACAATAAAATACAATGACAAAATAGTGTATCAGTTATTCGTTGAAGTGGGGGGGGGTAGATATTGTGCTATATTACAAAACACAACTTTAGGCAACTACTTGTAATTAATATACCTTTTAGTTATTCATAAAATCATGCATATGTTTTTGGTCAGTAAAGTGGCCATTAAAAGTGAATGTTAAGGGGCGCCTGGGTGGCTCAGTCGGTTAAGCATCTGCCTTCGGCTCAGGTCATGATCCCAGGGTCCTGGGATCGAGCCCCGCATCGGGCTCCCTGCTCAGTGGGGGGTCTGCTTCTCCCTCTCCCTCTGTGTTCTCTTTTTCATTCTCTCTCAAATAAATAAATAAAATCTTAAAAAAGAGAAAAAGTGAGAGTTAAAAAAAAGATCTAAAATGCAGCTGGGCATGAAATTAGTATCAGTGGCCACTAACGGGCACTCTGTTCTTTTTTTTTTGGAAGGCATTCTTGTTAGTGGCTGGACTTAACCACTTCCTGTTGCTTACACCAGCTCTCATCAATCCCTTTCTCCTGCTTTTCTCATTTGGGTTACCTGTCTCACCCCGAAAGCATTTCAGTTTGTAGCCCCTGAGACAGTAAAAACCTGAAATGCTGAAGCCAGGAATGTGTCACCTCAGCAATCCAAGGACTCCTGTGCAGTGGGGAGGCTACTTCAGGTCCTACCCAACTTGGAACTGAAAATTCCTATGAAATTTAATGATGACCAAGGAAACTATTCTCACATTTACAACATAGGCAGCTGCAGAGGGAGGGTGCCACAGTTCAGCCCAGAAAGGAGAGGCCTCCCCAGGGCAACAGGCACCATTTTGCAGAAAGCTTATAGTGAAAGACAGGGGCGTAGAACTTTAGGAAAGCAGTTGAGATGCTCTCTTTTCAGAGGCAATCAGGACAGAGTTTGTTCATCAAACAACTCGCTTAGAGCATAGAGTCTTAAAAAAAAAAAGACAATAGATACCTTATATATTTCATTTTAACTTAAAAAATATAAACACCAGTCTTTAAATGTAGAGCGAATTTCCATTCTTGTAGAATGGATCAATAGAACTCTGAGTTGTCTTTCTTGCATATGTCTTTCCTACACACTCTTACGTATTGCCCTCAATTTCCAGGTTGGGTCCTATTAAAGCAGAGCAAAATCTTAAGGGCATTTGTGAAGCAAATGGAACACATTTTTCTGCAAGATCTTCCCAATCTTCTTTCCAGTCTTTTACAATTGTGGTGTTCACATTGAATTCAAAAGCAGCTTTTTCAGCAACTCATCCAAGCTTTTTGAGGTAATAAATTTAGTTTTCAAGAGTGTCTTACTTTCCTATTGTTGCTGTAACAAATTGCCACAACTGGAGCCGCTCAAAGCAATACCCATTTACTATCTCATAGGTCTGTAGGCCAGAAGTTCAGTGGCCTCTGCTTAGGGTCCCACAGGGCTGAAATAGAGGTGCTGATAGCGCTTCAGTCCGTACTAGAGGCTCTTAGGGGAGAATCGCTTCCAGAATCATTTGGGATGTTGGCAGAATTTAGTTCTATGAGGTTGTAGGACTGAGGTCCCTGTTTCCTGGTGGGCTGTTGGCCAGGGATCATTCTCATGTTCTGGAGGCTACCCACATTCCCTGGCTCTTGGCGTCCTTTCTCAATCTCAAAGCCAGCAATAGCGGGGTTAGTACTCACACTTCTAATCTTTCTGATCTTTCCTTCTGCCTCATCTCTCCTGCTTTCCTCTTCTGCTTTTATATGATTACTTTGAACCTTTCCAGAAAATCCAGGATAAGCTCCTTATTTTTTTTTTTTTAAGATTTTATTTATTTATTTGACAGAGAGAGAGACAGCGAGAGAGGGAACACAAGCAGGGGGAGTGGGAGAGGGAGAAGCAGGCTTCCCGCTGAGCAGGGAGCCCTATGAGGGGCTTGATCCCAGGATCCTGGGATCATGACCTGAGCCGAAGGCAGACGCTTAACGACTGAGCCACCCAGGCGCCCCATAATCTCCTTATTTTAAGGTCAGTTGATTAATAATCTTAATTCCATCCTTTAGATCAGTACCTAGAGTTTGAATAACCAGGGGACAGGAATCTTTGGGAAAATCTTTACAATTCTGCCTATGCTAAATAGAATCAACAGCTCTTTTGCTTTATACTCATAGTTCACAAGTTATGAAATATTTGATTTAATTAAATATTTAAAATAACAATTACAAGTGGCAAAAGCAATTTGGGCACAAACAACAACTGAATAACTCAATTTGGAGGAACAGAAGTATGTAATTATACTAGAGATTCGCCTACTAGCTGTGAGCATGCAATACGGCATAAACATTTGTCAGTGCATTTTCCCAAGAGATGGTGAGTATTGATCAGTTAAATGTAAGTTGGTTGACAGAATTCTAGTGTAACAGATGAAAGGAGAAAAGTCATGTGATCACCTTGATAGATGCTGATTGGAAGCTCTGAGTGGTTGGGGATTGTTCTGATGGCATTTTCTAAAGGGTATTGGATGGGGTCCCAGCCTCTTTTTGGCAACCCTCCCAGAAGAAAGTGTCTGAGATTTCTTCTTTGTTGGCTGATCACTTTCTCTGGAGGGTAATCCTCTAGAACTCAGTCTGTGGTGAGGCTGGTGATAGGAATAAGCCCAACCTCTAGTGTTATGAGAGCCGAGCTTGGGAATGGGGCCAGTGGTTCAGAATGTAGACTTTTAAAATTTATTCTGCCATTGTTTTCAGACTGTACTTCTTCCCTGTGTTCAGAATGACCTGATGCTGCCAAATGCTTGATTTCTGCCGGTTAATGTTGAGTTTCTTGCTTGAATTATCTAGGCTTTGGCTCTCCTCCCCACTCAGTCCTACCACACAGCCATACGCTTTACAGCTTTAAAATTTTTGTTTCCTCTGTTTCTGTTTCTAAAACATCTGAAACATGTGTCCCCTTGCTGGGCACACAGTGCATTTTTCAAAATGTCCACACATGATTTGGACATTTTACTACTTTTATTGGGAATGTAACTATAACTTGAGACTTCCTTCACATCATATTGTTAAAAATATTGTACTGAGCTGGGGGAATGTAAACAAATGTTTTTGCTATATAAACATCAACCCCCAAAAATCTTATATTGTGATATACTTATGTACTCAGACATTTGGATATGAAAAATTAAGAAGCATTTTATTGATAGAACATTGACTAGAGAGGCATTCTGTAGTATATACTTTCTTCATGAAAAGAAAAGGAAAGCAGGAAAGGAGAAAAAATAAAAATGGAAGTAGAAATGTCAAATAAGAAGTAAATCCCAATAAAATATTGATTAAAATAAATGGTAAAGCTATGATATTAGGGCTCTCCAGAGAAACAGAACCAATGAGATATATATTTTTTTCTTCTTCATATATTGTATATCATATGGTCCTTAATCTTCCATGAAAAACTAGATATGCATGAATCCCACCTAATGAAAAAGGACATCTCATATCTTTGATGCAGCAATAATCAACCACATGATTTCACACGCCCACTAGGAATAAAGGTATTTCATGGAGGAATTTGAGAGTAGAATACATTAATATGTGCTGGTCACAAATCTCAAATAGGGTCAATATAAAAAAGCCTATGCTGAAATTAATTATACCTGTTCAAAAATCCATTCCCTTAATCTTTTATAGCATATTAGCAAATACTTTATCTAAGGGTTTAACTTTGGATTAGTCCCTATAACAAATACTCTGATTTAAAAAAATGCCTGAAAAGAGTTACTGACTTACTGCTTTCTACTGTGAATTCTGTGATATTTATTTACATTTGATTTTCATTTAACTACTTTCCTATATTTTTATATTTTCAAGTTACTTTCCTTTATGCACTCTCTGGTATTTTCTAAAGTATATATTTAAAACATAGTTTTAATTAAATTAATTGAAAACAAAATATAATATACAACATATGAAGAAAATCTAAATGGAGATGATGTTTGTGGTTGACTCACAACATTGATGCATTGATGTAAGTTACCATGAAATAGGTGTTGGGGCATCATTATTCTGTGTTAGTAAGACTAAGGAATGTTCTGAATTAGATAAATAAAATGTTTTACCAATTGGTCTTTAAGAAAAAGAGGTGGTAAGCCAGTAAAAAACTGACATTATCTTCATAATAGCAATAATTGGAAGTAGAAAATAATAGTTGATGTGGTTGAAATGAAGAAATCTTCACAGATATCAGAGGATAGCTAACTCTTCCTTAATAGGGCACATAATTGTATATCCACATTTCTTAGTAATTACCTCAGGCCTGAAAATTATGGAAATCACCACTCCCAGATCATTATATCAGCATAAGAATGCTGGCTGAATGACTATAGTCTGTATTTTGAACAAGGATCATAGTAGATTTGAAATGTATAACTTAATCTATGTATAAATGTAATATATTTTAATTAATAAAACATAATGGTTTTATTGTATTAAAAATGCAATTTAAAAAAATGGGCAAAAGACATGCATAGACATTTTTCCAAAGAAGACATCCAGATGGCCAACAGACACATGAAAAAATGCTCAATATCACTCATGATCAGGGAACTGCAAATCAAAACCACAGTGAGTTATCACTTCACACCTGTCAGGATAGCTAAAATCAAAAACACAAGAAACAAGTGTTGGTGAGGATATAGAGAAAAAGGAATCCTTGTGCACTGTTGGTGGGAATGCAAACTGGTGCAGCCACTGCGAAAAACAGTGTAGAAGTTCCTCAAAAAATTAAAAGTAGAATTACCATATGATCCAGTAATTCCACTACTGGGTATTTACTCAAAGAATACAAAAGTACTAATTCAAAAGGATATATGCCCCCCTATGTTTATTGCAGCATTATTTACAATAGCTAAATTATGGAAGCAGCCCAAGTGTCCCTCCATAGATGAATGGATAAAGAAGGTGTGGACATCTATACATATATATACAATGGAGTATTACTCAGCCATAAGAATAATGAGATCTTGCCATTTGCAACAACATGGTTGGATCTAAGGGATCCTAGGGATGCTAAGTGAAATAACTCAGTCAGACAAAGACAAATATATGATTTCACTCATAGGTGGAATTTAAGAAACAAAACAAATGAACAAAAAAAAGAAACAAACAACAAAAGAGACTCTTAAATATAGAGAATAAACTGGTAGGTACCAGATGGGGGGATGGGTGAAATAGGTGAAAAAATATTTAAAAAAAAATTATATACATAATTACATATAAATATATACAATTAGCCCATGTGATTATGGAGGCTGACAAATACCAAGATCAGCAGTCAGCAAGCTGGAGACCCAGGAATGCCAGTGATGTATTTTTAGTCCGAATGCTGGTAGGCTTGAGACCCAGGAAGAGTTTCAGTTCAAGCCCAATGGCAGGAAAAGACCAATATCCCAGCTCAAGACAGTCACACAGGGGCGCCTTGGTGGCTCAGTTGTTAAGCATCTGCCTTCGGCTCAGGTCATGATCCCAGGGTCCTGGGATCGAGTCCTACATCGGGCTCTCTGCTCTGCGGGAAGCCTGCTTCTCCCTCTCCCGCTCCCCCTGCTTGTGTTCCTGCTCTCACTATGTCTCTCTCTCTGTCAAAAAAAATAAATAAAATCTTAAAAAAAAAAAAAAAGACAGTCACACAGGAAGAAATTCCCTCCCACTTGCTGGAGGATCAGTCTTTTTATTTTATTTAGGCCTTCATCTTGTTGAGGCCCACTCACATTGGGGAGCACAATCTTTAATTCAGTCTACAGAGTCAAATATTAATCTCATCTAAAGTGCCCTCACAGACACACCCAGAATAATGTTTGACTAAATATCTGGGCACCTTGTGGCCTCCTCAAGTTGACACATAAAATTAACCATCACAGTTACTGATTAAAAAGCAGATGTCCATGTTGGAATAAAGGAAAGATGTTATATGTAAAATACACAATTAAAATAGGAAGACACAGAAAAATTAGAAATAGAAGAACAGAAATAAATATAACAGGCAAAAATAAGAAATTAAAAGAAAGCTGAGGTAGCAATCTTAACATCCGATAAAATAAAATCCAAGTAAAAAACAGCATAAAAGTTAGTATGCTTAGTAATAAATACAAGATGATATAGCCATCATTTACATATAAGCACTTAAACAGTCTCAAATATATAATAAACAACAACTTTTGATAAATCAAAACTTAGAGTTGGAGATTTTTAACTGACAGATCAAGCAGATAAAAAACAATAGACATGAGGGAATTTCTGAAAAATTAAGAGGTTTGAGCTCACTGGAAAAAGTAAAAAGGAGAATGAGATCTTTAGTACAATGTCCATTGCATGGATTAAAAATAAGTTCACAAAGAATAATGATACATATTTTACTGATGTACCTACAAGTAGAAGGATATTTATTGCACACAGTAAAGGGGTTGCCTAGTGGAACGGGAGAGAGGCGTGAGGAAAGGGGATAAATACATTTAAAAAAATGAGAGAGGCCTTGCATGAACTGGTAATTACAGAAATATTAGCTCAGGTCTTAAAAAACAGTGACAATAACACCCCCAAACCCATAATTCTTCTTACCCCCATTCCCCCACAAAGGAAAGACTCCAGTTTATGAAGCATAAGTCTCAAATGGGGTCAGAAATGAGTTGAGCCTCCTGTTTCAAGATGGTGAACTGATGGGGGAGGCCATCCACTACCAAGAATTTGCACACAATTCTGGAGACAGAAAGCAGAAAATGGAGTGTTAACTGATAAAGCAGGGTGTAGGAAACTCTCTTGGATTACCTAAGAGGTGGCTTGCCACCAAGAGGGAAGCTGATTTGCTTATAGAAACTCAGTTTCAAAAAACACAAAGACTCAAAAATGGCAGGTACAACAGAAGGCAGAAGTCAAGTGTGGCAAAACACAGGAGCCTGCCTATGGAACAGTCCCTTTCCTGTCCCAGTCATAGACTACCAGGCTGCCCCCAAGCTTAAGATAAACAGGAAGGCACTTATCTAAGGAAATTGATCACCTGCCTGGAGACAACTAGATAACAGTGCAGGACCTCTGCATTTTGGCATTTTGGAGTCCCCAAGCAAATTGGTTGGTCTCACCTGAAAACAAAGCCTGCCATTCAATGAGCCCATCCACAAAGCCAACCTCCCAATCAATGAGCTTTTCTATTGCTTCATTTTTAAATATAAATGAGCAACCAAGGATCACAAGACTGGGGAGAAAAGGCTGCAACAAGAAAAAGAAGGAGAAACTGATCCAAGAAGAGACAAGAGATTCTGAGGATAGTGGATAACAAACAAACAAAAAGCCCTTGTGTATTTTCAAAAATAACTGAGAAATACGAATTGTACTTTTTAAACAGAAAAGGGTGCTGTAAAAATAGTAGAATTCAAGAATGAGAAAGAAATCTTGGAAATTTAAAATGATCGCCAAATTTAAAAGATTTGATAGAAGACTTGGAAGATAAAGTTGAAGAAATCTCTCAGAAAGTAGAATAACAGGGGTGCCTGGGTTGTTAAGCATCTGCCTTTGGCTCAGGTCATGATCCCAGGGTCCTAGGATCAAGCCCCACATCGAACCCCTCATCGAGCCCCTCACTGAGCCCTGCATCAGGCTGCCTGCTCAGCGGGAAGCCTGCTTCTCCCTCTCTCTCTGCCTCTGCTTTTGTTCCGTCTCTCACTGTGTCTCTCTCTATCAAACAAATAACTAAAAATCTTAAAAAAAAAAAAAAAGAAAGTAGAATAACAGAAAGGTGGAAAATACACAAGTAATGAGGTCTATATCTCATTAATTAGAATTACAGAAAAAGAACAGAAAAAAAGGGGTGGATATAAAGAAATCATGGGGAAAAAATGGATTTTTGCTGAGTTCTTGTACCTGAGACAATCTAAATTTGCACCTGACAATGAATATAATTCCAACACGAATCTTGGTTAATATTTTTCTTTACATTAAAGAGTAAGACAAAAGTGAAAGAATGAAGAGGTATGTCTGAACTTCTGTGAGCAACTTGACTGAATTGCATAATAGTTTTCAAATATTGGAAGAATATTTCTTCGTTTTTCTAGCTACTTACAATGTAATTGCTACAGATGTGATGTACATTTAAGTTTAGTTGCATCATTAAAGTTTTTGTCATTACTTTCCTAAATTTAGAAAATAAACAAAACTCAAGCCCTGATTTGGCATTTGTCAGTTTCTGGGTGCAAATCAAATTGGCCACCATGGCCCATTTTAAACTAGCAATGTGACATCATGGAAGGCAGAGCTGGGAAGAGATATGCAGTAACACATATATCTATATATCTTGTATATTTCCCTCATAGAGATACAATGAACGTAAATAACCTCAAGAGCATGTGTCATAATAAAATGTAGTAAAATACTTGGCAAGTTTTGAGGACCCTTTTTAGTATACTTTATTTAATTGTAAATTTACATTAAATTTTTTAAAAAGATTTATTTATTTATTTGAAAGAGACAGTGTGCCCACATGAGCAGGGGGAGGGGCAGAGGGTGAGGGATAGAGAGAATCTCAAGCTGACTCCCCACTGAGTGCAGAGCCTGATGTGGGGCTCCATCTCATGACCCTGAGATCATGACCTGAGCCGAAATCAAGTGTTGGTTGCTCAAGTGACTGAGCCACCCAGGTGCCCCTATAATATTTAATTTTTAATGATGCCTATATTTAGCAGCTGGCTCACAAATTCCTGAAAACTGAAATAATCAGTTCTCATAGCCTGTTTGCAGAGACTCCAGCATACCACTGGAACATACCCATGCAACTAGTTCCAGGTACAACAGACTTTACCAGTAGCCCAGATGACCTCTCTTATCCTTTCCAGGTACTGTCATCCTTAAGGATACCACTCTTCTGATTTCACAGGGTGTACTTTTGAGGTAAAGAATTTTATTTGGCCAAGTTCTAAATATGATTTGAATGTTTGTAATTTTTTTGTTTTGTATGTTTGTGATTTTTCTTTTAAGATCTTATTTATTTGACCGAGAGAGACACAGCAAGAGCAGGAACACAAGCAGGGGGGGTGGGAGAGGGAGAAGCAGGCTTCCCGCTGAGCAGGGAGCCCGATGCGGGGCTCGATCCCAGGACCCTGGGATCATTACCTGAGCTGAAGGCAGACGCTTAACTACTGAGCCACCCAGGCGCCCCTGTTTGTGATTTTTCTAAACACCATAGCAATAAACAAAAAACAACCATCACAATCAATAAACATTTAAAATTTATTTAAAATTGTATTTTAATTATGTTTTTATTGCTTTTAAGTATGTTTCACAGAATACCTGGCTTCTTTTTCTATTTTGCATCTTTTTTTTTTTAAGATTTTATTTATTTATTTGACAGAGAGAGAGAGAGACAGTGAGAGAGGGAACACAAGCAGGGGGAGTGGGAGAGGGAGAAGCAGGCTTCCCGCTGAGCAGGGAGCCCGATGCGGGGCTCGATCCCCGGACCCTGGGATCATGACCTGAGCTGAAGGTGGATGCTTAACGACTGAGCCACTCAGGCGCCCCTGCATCTTTTTTTTTTTTTTTTTTAAGATTTTATTTTTAAGTAATCTCTACACCCAACGTGGGGCTGGAACTCACAACGCTGAGATCAAGTGTTGCACATCCCACCAACTGGGCCAGTGAGGTGCCCCTATTTTGCATCTTTTTAAATAGTTTATTTATCCTCATTTTCCAACATGAATTCCCAGTCTGTATTTGAGATCACTGCTCTTCATTTTGGTTACTATGTACATTAGTTATTGGTGAAACTTAACACAACCTTTGTGCAAGAAATGGATGCCCAGGTCTGAAAGGTCACTGAGACTTTATGAAGCAAGGAATACCACTTGGCATGGAGCTCTTCCTCCGAACCTGGGACTGAAGCCCTAGTGGGTGCTGCCGTGTTCCCAGGCCTCACTTACAAAGAGGTATCATTAGCCGACAGCAGTAGCCCACTAAGCTGGTCATGTTGTCATTTCTCAGTTTTTCTGTGAGGGGTAAAGCTCTATCAGTTTCCTTGGCTTTGAGCCCTTGATTTGCATGTGAAATGGTTCATGCTGTCTTAAGGTCGTCTTTGAAAGTTCTTAACTCTGCAAGAAGTACTTTAGTTGCTTGTGAAACCATTCTCTGGACCCCTGTGATATCCCTGCCACTTATTGGCAGAGCTGTGACAAATAAGGACGTTTGATATTTCGCTATTCAGCTTTGCTTCCTTTGCTTCCTTTCTAGCTCCTTTTATAACCCTGTCACTTCTTCTCTGAAATCATTGTCAAAGGCACTTGAAAGCATACTTTAAAATCTTACTGATTAATGACCGCAAAGGACAATACCACAGCCTCCCTTTCTCAACTATGAAATAATAAAGTACTTAAGCTTTTATAAAAAGTATCATATACTAAAAAACAGGCTTGTGCCTAAGTGGGTATTATTTGGTTTCTGGAAGAACTGCATAAATAGAATGGCAAGGGAGGGTGAGGATGAGATAGTGATGGTGATGGGGATACGGTGGGCATGGGCCTACCCAATAGTACAGAGGGAACATGAAATGATAAAATGTAAGTCATGGTTCTATTTGCCTTGTGAAAATGTAAAATTATCCAAATTTTTCATGTAGACAAAAAATAAAAACAAAGAAAAACTAGGGCTATGTTATGGACTGAAGGTTTCAAATTCACATGTTGAAACTCTACCTCCCAATGTAATGGTGTTAGGAGGTGGGGGGCTTTGGGAGGCAGTAAAGATTAGCTGGGGTCATGAGGGTGGAGACCTCATGACTGGGGTTAGCGCGCTCATAAGGGTCATGAGACATCTTGTTTCCCTCCTCAGCTCTCTGCCATGTAGAGACAACAAGATGTCAGCTGGAAGTGTGTTCTCACTGAATCTAACAGCACCTCGATCTTGGACTTTGCAGCCTTCAGAATTTCTGTTGTTTATAAGGACATCTAGTCTGTGGTGTTTTTGTTATAGCAGTCTAAACGCACTAAGGACACTATGGAGCATCCTACTGGAAATGATGGTGAGACCTGGCATTGTTGTGCAATGGATGTTTTGCCTCTCTCCTCATATGGACTTGCCTTTTCCTGTTAACAACTGCACAGTTTTGCAAGGAAAAGTATTGGTATGTAGGTTTTTTTTTTTTTAAGATTTTATTTATTTATTTATTTGTCAGAGAGAGAGAGAGAGCAAGCACAAGCAGGGGGAGCGGCAGGCAGAGGGAGAAGCAGGCTCCCCACTGAGCACGGAGCTCCATGCAGGATTCGATCCCAGGACCCTGGGATCATGACCTGAGCTGAAGGCAGATGCTTCACCGACTGAGCCACTCCAGTGCCCCCACCGTTGCTCTTCTTTAGAAGTGTGACGTTTCAACTGTGGTCAGTTGTGTATACCTGTGTGAATTTTGTTTGTTTTGGAACTGTAGTTATTTTTTTATTTTTTTAAAAGATTTATCTATTTATTTAGATAGAGAGAGCATAAGTGGGAGGGGCAGAGGGAGAGGGAGAGAGAATCTCAAGCGGACTCCACACAGAGTGTGGAGTCAACATGGGGCTTGATCTCATGACCCTGAGATCATGACCCGAGCCCAAATCAAGAGTCAGATGCTTAACCAACTGCACTACCCAGGTGCTGCTGGAACTGTAGTTATTTTAAAACATTGTCAAAACAAAAGTCTAGGGGCGCCTGGGTGGCTCAGATGGTTAAGCGTCTGCCTTCGGCTCAGGTCATGATCCCAGGGTCCTGGGATCGAGTCCCACATCGGGCTCCCTGCTAGGCGGGGAGCCTGCTTCTCCCTCTGCCTCTCTCTCTCTCTCTGACTTTCATGAATAAATAAATAAAACATTAAAAAACAAAACAAAAGTCTATTTTTATCTTTTATAAAATGTGCTAATATTCCACTGTAAATTGAAGAATGATGCCAATGATGGTAACCCAGAATGGAGGGCTTTATCATCACCAGCAATTGACCAGAGTTCATCTATCAGGGAGACTGTGACTCAGCTTCTACTTGGGGTTCTGTATACAGTTTGAAGTTCATGAAATTACATGTTAGGAAGCAGCAATACAAATTTACCTGAAGATTACAAAACATCCTGGGTAAATCGCAAAGCTTTAAGAAAACTGTTTCCATGGTTGGAATGTGGTATTACAAAGAATGCAATATTCTATTACTTATACCTATTGGTCTCCCCCACTTAAAAAAGTGAGTCATTAAGAATCTCTGATGGAAAATAGCTTTGAGAATTTTTAGGAAGCATTGAAAATTTTCAGAGAGCATGAAAAAGTTCTACATTTGGACATACTGCAACTCGAGAGTGATTATTGATTTTGGTGGTAAAACCATTGATAACAGATTACACCTTCACTCATTCAAGACAAGTTGAAAGAGTAAAATATACCTGATATTCTTAGGTGAAAATATTTTGTTTTTCTTTGAAAATACCATTTACTTTTACCAGTTTATTTCATCTCTATATAAAAGCGATCTTTTAGCATTCACAAGTTGATTTCTGTAAATGTACAAATTCACAATCATTGGAATGATAAATACAGGATAGTTGCAGGATGTGATAAACGGATCCTGTTCCTCAGCCTATTCGATACTATTTTACAAAAGACTGATTGTGCAAAGAAAAAGCACAACTATTGATTTATGCAAGATGATCACAGGAAACATCAAATTCTACACTTAAAGGAAATTTCACTGATGATAAAGGCAGGGCCAACACTAGCTCTCCACGGTTATAAGATTATTTGCAGTAAATCAGAGTCAATATGAATAAGACTATGTCTACTTTCATGTTGCTAACATGAATGGCAAGTTAGTAAAGAGTTTCCATGAAGCATAAGAAAAGCCAAGACTATTTCCTGAGGTGCCCACGTCATGCTCGTCATCTACACTAGTCATATGAGGTCTGTAGGGAAGTGAACGAACATCACAGTTCTCTCAATACTGTCAAGTCTTTGTCTTCTACTGCCCATGTATCTCTGAACATATTGGCAACATAAAAACATTTATAAATGCGATTGAAACTATAACACACTGGAAGCTATGCAATTCTTCTTAAGCCTACAGAAGTGGACATCATAGTTCCTTATCAGCAGTAAAGAACTTCCAGAGATTTTTGGAAGATTCAAAAAGCTTTTGCAATTGGCTCTTTAATTACACAGGTAGTGAGTGGAACAATTAGCTGGTATAAATTTCCAAATTTGACTTTCTGCTTGCTGAAATTGTATTTATCACATGCTTAGTTAAGTGTGTGGTTGGGTAACATATAGTTGTCACTGTTGCCATTTTAGGATTTCTAAAATAGTTTACCATTGATGAGAGTTAAATAAAATATACTCTGTCATTTTGAATATAAATATCTGCCTTTGCTTTTATTAGGTCTAGCTTAAATTGGAAATGTTGAAGGAAAGAAAGCATAGCATGACCAAACTTTTATGCTTTTTGGTCTACTTTCATTGCTGAATGCAATCAGATACCAAGTCCTGGTGCCTTGGATGGGGTAGGATTCTGCCAGTGGAAACCTGAGACCAACAAAGCTAAAGGAAGACCTAACACTTCTATACCCTAAAATCAATTTCAGACAGTGTGGATTCATAAGAAGAATCCTGTTTTGGAAATACCAGAATTTTATCACATGCATTCATCTCAAATCAAGAACCTTAATTTGAAGCATCCTACAAGACTGTTCATCCTACTGCCAAGCCAAAGAATCTCCAAGTGATTGGAGAGACCTTGGCAAAGTCACATACCCAGAACTTGGACTATCTGGGGGCTTGAAGCTGAGGTGGACTATTACAGTTGATGCCATCCACTCCAAAATATGTGATATTCCTTTCTCATATTTTGAAGCAGATCTTCAAATAACTGAAAGTGATAGTGTTTCTTTTTATCATGGAAAAGAAGGAAACTATAAACATTCCTCTGTGGCCTTCTGGGTTTCATTCACTATTAGCTTAATGACCAATGCCATCGGAGAAAAACACCCATGCTTTCTGAGCCCATTTTTGAAAATATACATACCACTAACTTCTTTAAAACTGTGAAAAGGGGGCTCCTGGGTGGCACAGTAGTTAAGCTCTTGGTTTCAGCTCAGGTCGTGATCTCAGGGTCATGAAATCGAGCCCTGCATTGGGCTCCACACAGTGCGGAGTCGGCTTGAGTTTCTCCCTCCCTCTGCCCCTCCCCCCTGCACTTTCTCTCTCTTTTTCTCTCTCTCACTAAAATAAATAATCTTAAAACAAAACAAAACTGTGAAAAGTCTTTGCCAAGCAAACTCTGATGGGAAGAGAACTCCCAGCTCAGGTTCTAGGAGGCACCCTTGGAAGCTCAGCTGCCCACCTGGTCACACTGTCTTCTAGAAGGAAGCAGCTCTCTGCATGTTTCTCAGCAGGCATGGTGCCAAAAACCCTACGGACAGCTTTGTCTAAGCAGTGGATATCTTCATCTTCCTCCAAGCCAGGGCCTTGAATCACCACCTTTTAAAGAGATTTCGTCAAATACTAGTAACAGAATATTATCAACCACACAGAATAAGGCAGGTCGCGAAGCGCTTATTGAACTTGAAGCAGAAGTTCGTGTGGGTGCTTAAGACAAAAAGAAAAGGAAAACCAGTTCTCCAAGCGATGCCACTGGGAGGAGTTTGCTCTGAGCCAGATTATTAGGCAGATCATTTTGGTCATACTGAATGAGGTAAACCATTCAGTTCAAGGTCCTGGAGTCAGCAGTGCAGTTCTGCTGAGAAAAATAAAACAAAACTACAAGCTCTTTTGGCCAAGCCTATATACTTGGAAGAATAACTTGGAGGGATGAAGCTTCAAACTTTCTACCACTGAAGCAAATGCTTCTACAGGCTGGAATTGAGAGTGACGAGGAAGCGTTCGTGATTTCTCTGCGTCAATAAACTATAACAACCTGAAAGCCCTCAGAATACTTCTGAATGTTCCTTCTGCTCAATCTTCAAGTGGAAAGTGAATCTGTAATGCCTTCCTTGTTGACATGGATAGCTGTAGTGAGGCAGACCTTGCCAAGGATGACTTCATGGGCTTGAGAACAAAAGAAATGAAGTAACATGAATTCAACTTGAAGAATTACGGAGTCTGGTGTTCTAGATCCAAGTGCATCCTTAACTGGTCACTGATTCCATTGGCTACACAGACCTTAGGGTGTCAGGGCAGCAATACCATTTCCACCAAAGCAAAAGTTAAAGCCAGTTGTGTAATAATGATGTTTGTCTTACCTTTTTAAAAACTACACGACTTCATATTAAACCAAAGGAGCCTCCCTGGAGACAGTTGTGGGAAAGTAGCTGTGGTAGGCAGAATTCTAAGATGGCCCCCATTGATCCCAGCCACCACCCACCCCTGGCCCCCAACTCCCTCCCACCCCAGTATACACAGTTTGTATCATCTCCTCCCCTGAGTGCAGGCAGAACCTGTGAATACGACAGGCTAACACTCCTCTGATTAGGTTTCTAATCAGCTGTCTTTGAGTTCATCCAAAGGGAGATGATCCAGCGGGGCCAGACCTAATCAGGTGAGTCTTTAAAAGGGACTGAGCCCTTTCGAAGGCAGAGACACATGCTCCTGTTGGCCTGGAAGCAAGCAAACAACCATGCCAGGAACTGCCTAGGGAGGCCACATGGTAAGGAACTTAGGGCAGCAGGCAGGAGCTGAGAGTGGTCCCCAGTCAACAGCTAGCAAGAATGCAGGGATCTCAACCTTATAATTAGAATTCTGCTAACAATCTGAATGGGCCTTGAAGGGTACCCTAAGTTTCAGATGACAACTGCAGGGTTCTTAGGTTTACTGTGTTCTAACTTCTGAGCAACAGAAACCCTGAAATAATGAGTTGCTTTGTCTCAAAAGAACAAAATAGACAAACCAAAGGAACAGCATCTTTTTCACTAAAATTACTTTCAAGCAGAATTAACATATTTTTGTTTTATGTGCACTTTTACTTATTGAAAATTTTTTCAAGAAATGGACATCAGTTTTTGCTTGAAAAAAGCAGGGGTGCCTGGGTGGCTCAGGTCTGCCTTCAGCTCAGGTCATGATCCCAGGGTCATGGGATCGAGCCCCGCATCGGGCTCCCTGCTCAGCCGGGAGTCTGCTTCTCCCTCTCCCACTCCCCCTGCTTGTGTTCCCTCTCTTGCTGTGTCTCTGTCAAATAAATAAAATCTTTAAAAAAAAAAAAAAGAAAAGAAAAAACATTTTTGTGATCCTCTAAGAAAAGGAAAAAAAATTTCTAAGGCAATATAATTAATTACATGCAAAGTTTTATGTATGTGTATATCTGCATTTTTCTTGCAGTAAAGTCCATAGCTCTCATTAGATTCCCAGAGTGATCCATGATTCAAAAAATGTTTGAAACCATAGACATAACTAGAAATCCCAGTTCTTGAAATCTAAGTAAACATCAAGATTGATTTTTTTTTAACTCTTTAATTGGAAACACATATGCACCCATTCATCTTTGCTTTCCCCAACTTCAAACCTCACTCAATTACCCCTCCTAGCAACTGGATTTTAATATACTTGGTTTTGGGATTTATCAGTGGTTAGGGAACTTAGGTCAATTTTGTTTAGATGATCTCAGGTTTCTTTCATCTTTTTTTCTTATTTAAAGGGGTGAGTAGCATTAAGGATAACTTTTAGATGAAAGCAAGATACATATACTATGTCCACCTCTATTTATTTTCTGATGCATTTTTCGTTGAGGAGTGATGGACAGAGAGACTACAACTTTGTACTTATGAAAAGTACTTTAAGGTTTATTTTTTTATTTGGACAATGACCAAACACTTCTGACTTAGATATTATTTAAGTAGGCTCCATAAAAAATTACTTCAATTCATCCACCATTCACTGAAAAAAACTATATTATACAAAACAGTCGTTCCTACGGGAAGTCACCCCTACCCACATACCATCAATAGCTTATATGCTTTGAGGTATGATTTTAATAGTAGGAGAGACCCTTTAGTGCTGATGTACCAATGGCTATCAGCCCATGATCTGCACAGGCAGGGTTTATCCATGGCTTGGGACTAGAAAACCAAATGGCCCACATGAAGATTTCTTCCATGACCATAGCACCATAGCCCTGCCCAACTGAGAGAACAAATTAGAAACTACTATTTGTGGGAAAGGAAAGGAAAGGAAAAGGAAAAGGAAAAGGAAAAGGAAAAGGAAAAGGAAAAGGAAAAGGAAAAGGAAAAGGAAAAGGAAAAGGAAAAGGAAAAGGAAAAGGAAAAGGAAAGGAAAGGAAAGGAAAGGAAAGGAAAGGAAAGGAAAGGAAAAGAAAAGAAGAAACTACTGTTTGTGACAATGGTAAGATTTTATTTTTCTTAGTTCTGTCTCCAGCAGCCCATCCAAGAAATCACTTTTTCTAATATTACCTTTCACAAATATATCACTTCCAGTAATGAAGATTTTTTTTTTTTAAAGATTTCTTTTTTTTTTTTTTCCAGAGTAGTTTATGGTCCAAACAAAATTGAGGGGAAGGTACAGAAATTTCCCGTATACTCTCTTCCCACACAAGGCACAGCGTCCCCATTATCAACATGACTCACCAGAGGGTACGTTTATTACCAAGAATGAACCTACAGGGACACATCATAATCACCCAAAGTCCTTAGCTTACCTTAGGGTTCACTCTGGATGTTGTAGAGTCTATGGATTTGGACAAAGGAATGATGACATGTATCTATCACTATAATATAATACAGAATTCTGCTCTAATTCTTATTTCTTTTCTTCTGTTTACTTTGGATTTAAACTGCTCTTCTTTTTCTAGTTTCCTACGGTGGAAACTTAGATTATTGGTTTTAGAGCTTTCTTCTTTTCTACATCTATGCATCCAATGCTATGAATTTCCCTCTAAGCACTGCTTTTACAGCATCCTACACATTTTTATAAGCTGTGTTTTCATTTTCATTTTGTTCAAAATATATTTTAATTTCCTTTACGATTTCTTGTTCGATTCATGTGTTACTTAGCAGTGTGTTGTTTAATCTTCACATGTTTAAGGACTTTCCAGTTATCTTCCTGTTACTGATTTTTATTTTAATCCCATTGTGGTCTGAAAGCAGACATTGTATGGTTTCTATTGTTTTATATTTGTTAAGATGTGTTTTGTGGCCCACAATGTGGTCTCTCTTGGTGATTGTTCCATGTGAGCTTGAGAAAAACGTGTGTTCTGCTGACAAGGTAGATTTTAGGGCTCTTTCTATCTTGAGGTTCTGCTGCGTTCTAGATCCTGAAAGCTCTTCCCTGAATTGTTTGCATCAGGTGGCAGGTAATAATTGCACCAGAGGTTTTAGGGTCCAACGCTAAAGTTGCATACTATTCTTTTGAGCAGCACACATTCTTTTGGGCAAAACACAGTCATATGTCCCCCCACCCCCACCAGGATGCATAGGGACAAAAAAATGTGGCCTACCAGTGTGCCAAGTAAGAGAGAGCATAGGTACTGGGGAATGCCTTGCCAGTCTTTGCCAATGTCTACACTTCTGGTAACCAAATGTCTGTTTCATTCCTTCTTCCACACACAGAACACTGCCCCTTCATCCTGCAAAGAGGAATAATCCAATGTCTCAGTCAGTTACTACATTCAGCTCAAGAAACAGGATCTGCAGATAATGTGTTCATGTGCAGTCCTACCCAGTCTGGATATGGTTCCATGTGTGCAAAAACAGCACCTGCACCCCCTGAAAGCACTTATCTTAAATTTGCACTCTAGGCAACTCACTTGCCTCATCCTGGTCCTGGCCCTGCCTTCTTCACATATTAATATAAAATGGTGGAACACAGAATTGCCACATAAATCACTCACATTTGGAAGACAAAATGAAACACACACCACAGTCAGTGGTCAATAAAAATCTGAAATCCTCTAGGCATTCTTACCCTTGATTAGGCCCTAATTCTATTCTCTAGGAAGAACTTTCCATTGTTTTCTGTGGCTCCTAGATCCATCCTCTGGCATGGTCTTTGTTGTGCATGATTTTCTTTGGCTACAACTGAAGTGTGTATTTGGGAGGATGCCTACCTTGGAAGTAAGATTAGGGGCTCAAAGTTTGATTAGTCAAAAAGTTTTTAGTCTGGATTCCCAGCTTCAAAATCTTCATAGGCTTCTCATCCCTTTACTTCCAGCCAGCTCCATGTCCCAGTAACCTCACCCAAAATGCTTCCTATAGTTTTTGAGCCTGCCTTATTCTTTATTCCCAACCCACCCTCTTCACCCATGCCTCTTCAGTGAATGGTGGCTGCCTTCAAACTATCAGACCTGGGATAGAAGGCCACACCCTCAATCTGATCTTTGATGCAAGGCTCAGCCAATTTTTTCAACTGAGAATTTTTTTCTTTCGACTTTGTTGCCCAAAGCCCTATTTGTTCTTCTATCTCTCAGTCTGAAGCTGAACAAAAGTTGGATTTTCCAATTCTGTGGGAATCGGATTTTCTGGACTTTCTCTATTTCCTTCCACTTTTGCTTGCAAATTGGCCATTTTTTTCCCCTGCTCATCTCTTTCTTTTAATAGCCTGCCAGCCAATAACAACCAAGATACACTATTAATGTGCTGTTTTCTAATTTCTTCCCACAGAGCTAATAGGTATATGGTCTGCATCCAAAATATCACAGGTGACAATTTTACCAAATTTTTGCCACTGTATTACATGGATTTCCAGCCATCAGCCTGCTGTATCTGTTTTCTTGCTGCCTACCGTGAGTTTTGGGATTGTTGTTTTTAACAGCATTTTTCAGTTCTAAATTCTGTATTAGTTAGGATGAGAAATTCTGGTTATTGTAACAAACAAACAACCCCATAACTCAGTGACTTGACCCAACGAAATATTTCTAGCTGGCATCACAGTCCAGTGTGGGTCAGTAGAGGTACTTTACACCATGTAGTCATTCAGGAACCAGGCTCCTTTTATCTGGGACTCTAATATTATTTAGGGCTTCGGACTCCATCCCTGTATCCTCTGCATTTGGGGACACATAAGAGAGAGAGTTTGAAATATCTTACAAGATATTTTTTAAAATCATACCTGCATACAGCACCCAGCACTTTTGTCTACGTCCATTGGCCAGAATTCACTCCCGTGTCCTGATGCAAGGGTAACAGGGTAAGTATTCCATGAATGTTTGTTGAGTGAAGACATGGTACTTTAACCAGCGCTTGCTAAGGTGCATGTTTCTTTGTCCTTCCATTACATGTCTATGGAAACCAGATTTTTGGAGTTCCTCTCTATCTTTTGTAGATTTCTGTCTCTTTTCCTGCTGGCAGGTTGATAAGCATCACTTCCAATTGCTGTTCGTATGCCATTTTGCACAGCCCTCTTCTCGCTTCTATAGCTTCAATATGCTTGGGAGTTGGAAGCCAGGTAACATGCTTATTAGGATTCTATGTAGTACAAGACTACACAGAGTGTGTGTCAGGACTCAGTGGACAGTCTTGACTTCCTTAGGGAAAAAAACACACAAGTTCTTATAACATCGATTTTATTTTCTCATTGACATGTGTTTCTCAGCTATGTTCCTGAGAGGTTGCAGATTGCTGAGCTCTAGAGAAGTGAGAGGTTGTAAATAGGTAAAATTTTCATCTTAGGGTCGAGATGTATCAGCAGGCAATTTTTCATTTTGGTAAACTTCAGATACAGTTCTTTAGTACTGAGTCCCTGGGTGCCACAGCAAGCTGGTACCCTAAAATTATAAACCTTTTTTTGTTTTTAAAGATTTTATTTATTTGTCAGAGAGAGAGAGCACAAGCAGGGGGAGTGACAGGCAGACAGAGAAGCAGGCTCGGTGCAGGACTCAATCCCAGGACTCTGGGATCATGACCTGAGCTGAAGGTGGACGCTTAACCGACTGAGCCACCAGGCATCCCAACACATTTTTTTTTTTTTAAAGATTTTATTTATTTGTCAGAGAGAGAGAGCACAAGCAGGGGGAGCGGCAGGCAGAGCAGGCAGAGGGAAAAGCAGGCTCCCTGATGGGGGACTCGATCCAAGGACCCTGGGATCATGACCTGAGCCAAGGCAGATGCCTAACCGACTGAGCCACCCAGATGTCCCAAATTATAAACCTTTTAACACTGGTTTTGCAGGTGGGTTTTCACATCATATGCCTGAAATTGAGCCAGACTTAGAATGAATCTCCTCATATCTGTGGATTTGTCTCTACAAATTTGAGAGGGGTGTGGAATTAAGAGAAAGCTGAATTGGTCACTAAAATCTCTACTAGTTTCAGAGAGATTGGAGCTTCCTACAATTTTAATCTGGCTCTCTGGCCAACTGGATGGATGTGATTTGCTTTTAACATTTGTATTTCCCCTGCCAAGGGCACGCTATTTGCTTGGACTTCTGATCTCTATGCCATATTTATTCTGTATTATTCCACAGGCTCCATGGCAGAATTAATCATTCTTGGAACCTGAACATTAAACCTGCTGGTGAGTCATATCATACTGATTTGGAGCTGCTGGAGAAGAGGAGGGTTGCTCCCTTATGGGCCCTACACTTAAAGACAGATGTAGTCACAAATGGAAAAATCCTCAAATATTTAGGAGTGATAGCATGTGAAGGTAAATCAGGGGGTTGAGTGGTCACCCATAGTTAGCATTATAGACTTTTATTACTGGCAGTCTCAGGGACAGAAATTGTTATTTGCTCCCAATATTCACTCTCCCTTTCCTTCTCAGTAATAGAATGGAGGGTTATGTGGGCACTTAGCTCCTCAGAATAGGAACAACCCTACCCAGCCTCCCCTGCCACCAACTGTAAGCCTGTAATCCAGATCAGGCCAGTGGGAAGGGGCAGTCCTGACTTTGAGGAAGTCTTATTACAGGAAAGGGTGTGTCCTACTTCTCTCTGAACCACGACCTGAAAGCCATATGTTGAGCAAGAAGATGAAAGGTGATGAGTCCCTTTAGCACGGTGCCGCCATACCAGCTCTGAACTGCCCTTTCTGACTTCTATGTAAAAGAGAAATAAATTACTATCTTGTTAAAACCACTGTCTCTGTGATTTTTGTGTCATTTGCAGCTGGGCCAAATCCTGATAAAGTTCCCATCTTTAGAATGAATATTCTGGACGAGGCAGAAGGTGCTCTTTTCTCTTTCTTTCTAATGCAGAGTCTACCTGCACACAAGATTGGAATGGGGAGGTTAGACCCAAGACCTTTCAGTGCAATTGGGGACCTATTACTGGCTGAGATCTACTTAAAACTCTGTCTTTGAGGCCACTTACTAATGAATCATTGATAACCAAAAATCAGTTCTATGTGCAGAGTGTCCTGGTAAATGTGGTAGATACTCTCCAAATACTTGTGCTGACAAAGATTGATGGTACACATGTGATTAAAATATCATCAGATTTGAAGCTTCTTATAAGTTTCTCATCACTTAAAAAAATAGAAATTATAAATCCCAGCGGGAGGATGTGAGTCTGGTTGTCAGACACAGTGACGAGTACAGAGTCTGAGGACAGTTAGCAAAGATATAAGCTTGATGATGGAGGTCATGGAGCCAAAGATCCTGCTTGAGATGTGGGTGACTCCCAATGATTTACAGAACAAGGTCACTGCTCAGATCTTTCTCTGACCAGAACCTGGTCATTGTACCTTGTTTTAAATAGCTGATCAAGAACTTCAAGCTGAATAAATGCTTGGTGGAAACTTCCAGCCCCCAAAGTTACTTGGAGGACTGCCTGGAACAGCTGGCTCAGGTGATTATTAACCAGGCCACCTTCATGAATCCCATGGGTATGCTGCTCTCTGGTATGACCCACAGTGTGGGTTTTGTCTGTTTTTCAAAATAGCCATCTAGGAGCTTCTGCTGCTGGGAAGATGGAATAGATATAGATACACTTCTTCCCACTACGCACAACACAACCCCTTGAACATTATATATAAAATAAACATAAGAAGACTGAGAGGTGGGGAGAAGGCAGAGCAGCTAGAAACACGGAGGCCTGAGGAACAGCACAGTTGTGAGTTCTCTGAGTTCTCTGTTTGCCTTGTATGTCTCAGATTTGGAGCTAAAGAAGCCAGCAACTTAGAAATGCCAACAAAGTAAGAAAAAAAAAGAAAAGCCCCAACCAAAGCCTGCTCTCCCCAGCCAAAGGAGCAGGAAAAGGGCAGCCTAGCAAGAACAGAAAATTTTTAGTTAGAAACTGCTCTATGGTGGCCACACACCACAGAAAAAACTGTGCCCACCCACACCAATGCTAGCAAAGGTTGAGTGGGGAGCCTAGATGTCCACTCTCATGAGGCTGTAATGCAAATTGTGAACGTAAAATGTAAAACGTAAAACTCACAGCCAGGGTGGTGTGAGAGAGAGTAGAATAGAGGGCCAGGAATTCCGTCCACAACAGGCAATAACTAGACCCCAGGTGGGGCCTAGGCTTACACCTCTGCCTACAGTGATGTGGCACCTCCTTCCTTCCCACTGGAGTGCTATCAGGAGAGGCTTAGTGGGGAGTCAGGACTTTAACCACTGCTCAGCTAGAACAAGGCCACAGCCCACGCTGTGGTGTTGGCTGAGGCCACATGCAGAGCAATAACAAGGCACCCCTAACTCCCCCCGCCAGAGAAGTATCAGTGTAGGCCCAGTGAGAAGCTCCCCCATCCCCTCCAAGCAGTAATGAGGAGCACGCCGCCCCCCGCACCATCAGGTGTCAGCAGAGCTGAGTGAGAAATCTGGATTTCAACCCCTACTCGGCAGTAATGAGGCAGCACCCTCTTTCCCCTGAAAGAACAACGTCAGAGAAAGCCAGCGAAAACAGATCTTTAATAAGATCCAAATTCTCATAATACCCCAAATTTCAGGTTTAAATAAAAACTCACTCATCCCACCCAAATCCACAAAGAGCACAAACTGAATGGGAAAGACAATCAAGAGATGCCAACATCAAGATGACAGAGACGTCAGAATCATCTAAGAAAGATTTTAAAGCAGCCATGATAAAAAGGCTTCAGTGAGCAATTAAAATTAGGCTTGAAACAAAACAAAATAGACTCAGCAAAGAAATAGAAAAATCTCAGCACAGAAACAGAAGCTAGAAAGAAGAACCAAGTAGAAACTTTAGAACTGAAAAATACAGTAACAGAAATGAAAAACTTAGTGGGTGGGCTCAACAGCTGAACAGAGGAGACGGAGGAACAAACCAGTGAAGTTGAAGACAGAGCAATAGAAATTACCCAATCTGAACACAGAGGGAAAATAGACTAGGAAAGAAGAAGAAGGAGGAAAAGGACAAGGAGGGGGAGGAGGAGGAGGAGAAGGGAGAAGGGGAGGAGAAGGGGGAGAAGTAGAAGAACAGAGCCTCAGGGACCTGTGGGACTACAACAAATGACCTAGCATTTCTATCATTAGATTCCTGGAAGGAGAAGAGGAAGAGGATAGTAATGAAAACATACTGGATTTCTTGAAAAACAAAAATAACCTAACTATACCTTGAATGAAACAGATCACTTGAACAGCCTTGTAACTATTACGGAAATCGAATTTTTAATTAAAAGATCCCCAAAAGAGACCTCCAGGCCCAGATGGACTTTCACAGGAGAATGCTACCGAATATTTAAGGAAAAATTCACATCAATTGTACACAATCTTTTTCAGAAAAGAGAATACTTCCCAATTCATTTTATGAAGCTAATATTACCCTGATATCTACAGGGGATTTGAAGGATTTAAGGGATGATCAAGGAAAAAAAAGATATGACCACAAAGGAAATAACATGCAAACTTTACTGGGTTGTGTTTAGACAGTGCTGTATGTGAAGGGAAGTCCCTCACAGTATGACAGCATCCAGAAACTTAGGGCAAAAGGGCCACAATCCAGATGGGGAGGTGGGTGGGGGAACTCCCAAAGGAGTTACATGTCCCTAGACATGAAAGCCTACGTGATGGCTCTCAGCAGCATGGTGGGGAGTCTGAGTCAGAGAATTCTGAAAGGCAGCAGCTTGGTATCTTATAACCACAAGGCTCTATCTTATCAAAGACCAGGAGATGCTGGATTAGGTTTTGTGGGATATGCAGAGCAGGCAAACCCTAAATGGCTAAACATCTGCTTGTTAATACTATTGTTAAATAATTGGATGTTGGATATATAAAGATCTGAGAGCCAGTGAGCTAATGGGTCTTAGTCTGCAGTGAAGAAATAAACAACCTAAGGGCCAATACATAGAGGCCATCTTTGACTCATTTACATAACAGTATACATCTTCCATGGGGTTGTAGTCTCAATAAACCCACTGTAGGGGTGCCTGTGTGGCTCAGTCTGAAGCATCTGCCTTCAGCTCAGGTCATGATCCCAGGGTCCTGGGACTGAGCCCCACATCGGGCTCCCTGATCAGTGGGGAGCCTGCTTCTCCCTCTCCCTCTGCCTGCTGCTCCCCCTGCTTATGCTCTCTCTCTCCATCAAATAAATAAATAAAATCTTTAAATAAATAAATAAGTAAAACCTTAAAAAAAAAAACCCATTGTAAGTTGAAAATATCATAAATGGAAAATGCATTTCATACACCTAACCTACCAAACATCATAGCTTAGCCTAACCTACCTTAAATGTGTTCGAAAAATTATCTAATACAGAGATAAGGAGTTAGATATCTCATGTAATTTATTGAATACTCTACAGAAAGTGAAAAACAGAACGGTTGTATGGGTACTGAATGGTTTTAAGTGTATTGGTTGTTTACCCTTATGATCACAAGACTAACTGGGAGCTGGGGCTTGCTGGGCAGCCCAGCTCCATGAGAGAGCATTGTACCATATATTGCTAGCCCAGGAAAAGAGTAAAATTCAAAATTCAAAGTACAGTTTCTACTGGATATTTATCACTTTTGCACCATCGTAAAACCAAAAAAATCAGAAATTGAACCATCATTAAGTTGGGGATTGTACAAAACTAGACAAAGACAGTACAAAAAAAAGGAAAAAACACTTCAGCTTGATATTCTTCATAAATAGAGTCACAAAAGTCCTTAACAAAATATTAGCAAAGAGAATGCAGCTATATATAAAAATAATTATACTGCCATGGTCAAATGGGGTTATACTAGGAATGCAAAGTTGGTTCAATATTCAAAAATCAATCAATGTAATCTACTATATTAATGGATTGAAGAAGAAAAACAACATGATCATATCAGTTCATGAAAAAAAAAACATTTGACAAAGTTCAACACCCATCCATGATAAAAGCACTTGGGAAAAAAGAAGAAAAACAGGAATAGAGGGAATGATCTTTCTCAAACTAATGAAGAACATCAACAAAATACTTACAGTTAACATTATACTTAATAGCGAAAGACTGAGTGCTTTTCCTCTAAGATGGAAAACAGGGCAAGGACTTCTGCTTTCACCACTTTTATCCAACATAATGCTGGAAGTTTTAGCCAGGATAATAAGAAAAGGAAAAAGACATACAGATTGAAAAGGAAGAAATAAAACTGTCCCTATTTGTAGATAACATGATTGTCTATATTGAAATTCCTGAGAAATTATCCTTGCCACCCCAAAAAACCCCTAGAAATAATAATTGAGTTCACTGAAGTTGCCAGATGCAAGATAAATGTATAAAAACCTATTGTATTTCTATACACGAGTAATGAACTTGTAAGCACCAAAATCTAAAAATACGATGCCATTTAAAGTCACTCAAAAAATGAAATTCTTAGGCTATCAATCTAACAAAACACATATGGGGCGCCTGGGTGGCTCAGTTGGTTAAGCGTCTGCCTTTGGCTCAGGTCATGACCCCAGGGTCCTAGAATCAAGCCCTGAGTCGGGCTCCCTACTCAGCAGGGGAGTCTGCTTCTCCCTCTCCCTCTGCCCCCCCCCAGCTCTGGCTCGTGCTCTCTCTCACTATCTCTATTGCAAATAAATAAATAAAATCTTAAAAAAAAAAAAAAACCCCACATATAGAACTTGAAAGCTGAAAACTAAAAAATGCTAATAAAGGGCGCCTGCATGGCTCAGATGGTTGGGTGTCTGCCTTAGGCTCAGGTCATGATTTCCAGATCCTGGGATTGAGACCCATATCGGGCTCCCGGCTGCCTCAGTGGGGAGTCTGCTTCTCCCCCTCCCTCTGCCTCTCCCCCTGCTTATGTGCTCTGTCTCTCTCTCTCAAATGAAATAAAATACTTTTTAAAAATGTTAATAAAAAAATCAAAGAAGATCTAATAAGTGGAGACATATTGTATTCATGGATTGGAAGACTCAACTTATTAACATTATCAATTCTCAACAAATTGATATATAGGCTTAATGCAATTCCTATAAAAATCCCCAAAAGATTTTGTAGACATTACTAGATTATTATAACATTTTTATGGAAAGATAGAGGAACTAAAATAGCTAAAACCATTTTTTTCAAAAGATTTTATTTATTTATTTGACAGAGACAGACAGTGAGAGAGGGAACACAAGCAAGGGAGTGGGAGAGGGAGAAGCAGACTTTCCGCTGAGCAGGGAGCCCGATGCGGGGCTCGATCCCAGGACCCTGGGATCATGACCTGAGCCAAAGGCAGACACTTAACAACTGAGCCACCCAGGCACCCCAGCTAAAACCATTTTGATAAAGAAGAATAAAGTGGGAAAAAGCAGTCTACCCAATTTCAAGACTTAACTATATAATAGCAGTAATCAAAACTGTGAGGCATTGCAGAGGAATAGACTTAGATCAACAGAACAGACCAGAGAACCGAAAAATAGAGCCAGGGACGCCTGGGTGGCTCAGTCAGTTAAGCATCTGCCTTCAGCTCAGGTCATGATCCCAGGGTCCTGGGATTGAGCCCCACATCGGGCTCCTTGCTCAACGGGGAGTCTGCTTCTCTTCTCCCTCTGCTTGCAGCTCCCCCTGTTTGTGCTCTCTCTCTCTGACAAATAAATAAAAATCTTTGAAAAAGAAAAGAAAAATAGAGCCAGACAGATATGTCCAACTTATTGTAATGAAGGTGGGGAAAAAATTCAATGGAAGAAAGATATATTTTTAACAAATGGTGCTAGAGTGACTGGATTTCATAAGCAAAAAAATAAAAAGCCTCAATCTAAGAATCACACCTTATACAAAAAAATTACTCAAAATTGATCACAGACTTAAATGTAAAACTATAAAACTTTCAGAATAAAAACAGGAGAAAATCTTCAGAGTCTAAAACTAGGTAAGAGTAGTTAGTCCTGACTCCAAAACCAAGATCCATACAAAGAAAAATTAATAAATTGGACATCAAGGAGTGCCTGCGAGGCTCAGTCGGTTAAGCATCCCACTCTTGATTTCAGATCAGATCATGACCTCAGGGTCGATAGATCCAGTTCCAGTTGGGCTCCATGCTCAGTACCCAGGCTGCTTAAGATTCTCTCCCTCTCCATCTGGCCTTCAAACCGCGCCCCCCCCAACCCGATCACATGTGCATGTTCTCTCTCTCTAAAACTAACTAACTAAATAAATAATTGGACATCAAAATTAGACATTTTATTCTATGAAAGATCCTGTTAAGAGGATCAAAAGACAAGCTGCAGACCAGGAGAAAATATTTACAAGCCACATATTTGACAAAGCACTAGTATCCAGAATATATAAAGAATTCAAAACTCAACAGTAAAGAAAACCAAACAATCCAATTAGAAAATGAGCTAAAGGTACAAAGAGACATTTCACTAAAGAAGATATACAAAGGCAAATAAATACCTGAGAAGATGTTCAACCTCATTATGCTTTAGAGAAATCCAAATTAAAACCACAATGAGGGGCTCAGTTGGTTAAGCATCTGCCTTCAGCTCAGGTCATGATCCCAGGGTCCAGAGATCGAGCCCCGTGTCAGGCTCCCTGCTCAGCTAGGAGTCTGCTTCTCCCTCTCCCTCTGCTTCCCATCTACTCGTACTCTCTCTCTCTCTCAAATAAATAAATAAAATCTTAAAAAAAAAATAAGACCACAATGAGTTATCACTAATACCTATCAAAATGTCTAATAAAAAATAATGACCATACCAAATGCTGGCAAGGATGTGGGGAAACTGGTTCACTCACATATTGCTGGTGGGAATGCAAAAAGCTACAGTCACTCTAGAAAACATGTTGGCAGTTTATTTAAAAAAATGAAACATGCAACTACTGTATGACCCAGCAATTGCACTCCTGGGCATTTACCCCAGATAAACGAAAACTTATGTTCATACAAAATCCTGTACACAAATATTTATAACAGCTTTACTCAGAACAGCCAAACACTGGAAACAACCCATTTGTCCTTCAATGGATGAATAGTCAAACAAACTGTGGTACATCCATACCATGGAAAACTTCTCAGCCATAAAAAGGAACCAACTATTGATAGATGCAACAACCTAGATGAATCTCCAGAAGATTATGCTGAATGAAAAAAGCCATGATTCCACTTATATAACACTCTCAAAATGACATAATTATAGAAATGGAGAATAAGTTAGTGGGTGCCAGGGGTCAAGGAGTGATGAGAGTGGGAGGGAAGTGGGTGTGGCTAAGGAAGTAGGTGTGGCTATGGAAAGGTTTCATGATAATCCTTGGGGTGATGGAAATGTTTTATATCTTGACTGTATCAATGTCAGATCCAGGTTGTGATCTTGTTTTACAATTTTACAGCATGTTATCACTGGGGAAAACTAGGTAAAGGGACACAGAATCTCTCTACATTATTTCTTACCATTGCATATGAATCTACAGCTATCTCAAAACAAAACTTTTCATTAAAAAAAAAAAAGGAAAACTCTTTCCTTTGCCTTATTACAGATTTATTAACTCATTAGATGTTCCAGGCGAAAGGTGGCCAGTTTTTATGTTTATAAAACGTAAGTCTGGGTTTGCAGGCCAATCCTTAATATGAGCCAGGGGTTTTAGGTATAACTGTTCCACTATAAGCCACTAGTAGATCCTTTGCTACCTTGAAAAGAAATCTGTCCATAACAACACAAATGGTGGTTCCTAACAGGCTTTTCCTTGGGCTGTGACTTTATGGACTTCAAACGGGTCCAGGCTAAGTTGCATGACCCCTGACCAGTGATGCTCATAAGAACCTACACTATAAACCACCTTGAAAGTCAGACTAGGAAAGGTCTCTTGATAGATCAGTTAATAATCACTAATGGGATAAAACTGGATTTGTTTTGGCCTCCCCTCCTTTATTTAGCCTTAGACTTAATCTAGATCACAATAATATTTTTACAACTTTTGGGTCAGCTGGATGCCTAACTTCCTGTTACGGAGAATAGAAACACAAACGTTCTCTTGTATGCAGACTACACATATGGATTTATCATGATCTAAGGGTGGTCTTAACAGGTATTTGGTCCTAATGGCTAATTATTGACAAAAAGAACAGCCTCAGGTCAATTATTCAAAGCTAAATTCACTGTTTTGATTTGAGTAGGTATTCCTCAACATTTTACTAGTTCGTCTCAAATAAGCCCATAAGACCAAGGACCACCCAGCAGACCATGGAAAATTGCCAAAGGTAACAGGTGTCACCTGAGGCCTCCTGAGAATCAGTCTGCCCACCTTCCCTGGAAAAGCACACTCTCTTGTTTCTAAGTAGGCAGATCATGTCCCTCTTCCTTTTCTACATAAATCTCGGATCATAGATGAGCTTACTGGTCTTATGGGATTAGAAACCTAGTTTTGTTATGTTCACCTTCACCAGACATATGAGGTTAGATAGAAAACCCAAACGCCAATGCACTGATGTACCGAAAGGCATGTTGCATATGTGCTTTCATCAATGCTTTCAGGCTACAAAGAGGGTATTCTCTAAGAACCAGGAAAAAAGGTGTGTCCACTGAGACTTAGGCCTACAAAATCAAAATGTAATGGAGACTATAGACTTGAATACCTAAGTGGGCACAAGCAGCCCATTTTCTCTCTGTAGTCAAGTTGAATGGGAAGCCAAATCTTAAGCTGAGTAACAATTAAATTCATTTACCACATCAGAGATAATCGTTATGATGGGAATACATCGTGCCCATATTCTCCATACAAAATTCCTCTGTAGGGCCACTGACATGGGAAGCCAGAGTAATCAAGACACTGCTCATAAACATTGAAAGAGAACAAGAGAAGTGGGATTAATTGAATGTTTAATGGTATCAGGCACACCCAGCATGATCCATCCAGCTCACGTTAGGGAGGTTCTTGTCTAGGAATCTGAACATTTGCGGCCACCTGGTAACAATCTCCTGCTTCTACCCCAACACGGGGAATGGCCTTTCCAGGCAAAAAAAAAAAAAAAAAAAGAGTCAAAATTCAAAAGCTGTTGACTAAGATTTCTTAGTGTCCTACACAGTGCCCCATGGCTGGGTAATGCTTGTATTTCCCTCCATGCCAAGCCCCACCTGGGTAGCATTCTCTTCCAGTGAAGATTTCCACTTCAATCCACTATGATTTGATTTTATAGTTTAGCTCTCAGAGGACCATCTTATTCCAGACTCTTGGGGTGCAGCTCAGTAGCCGACAAATACTGACAACAAATATTTTGCACTTTATTTATCTTGGAAACCACCCCAAGAAGTTATGTGGCTCAGATCAATAAAGATTTTTCCCTTATTGACCTAGGTGGTCATTGATATAACTTCTCTAAAACGCTTCAAGGTCAAAATGATTTCCATATCTCTATGGGGGTGGAGGCTTGAGGCTTTTTCCCACGGTCTATATTAGACCACGCTCTAGATAATTTTCTAAGTCATCCCTTCCACCCTCAGTAGGGTGTAAGTAAGCAAAATAAGGTAACGTTGAACCTACAACATGTAGGTCAGTAAGCTAAATATTACTTCAAAATATCCGTAGTCTTTATTTTATTTATTTATTTATTTTTAAAGATTTTATTTATTTATTTGAGAGAGAGAATGAGAGAGAGAGAGCACATGAGAGGGGGGAGGGTCAGAGGGAGAAGCAGGCTCCCCGCCGAGCAGGGAGCCCGATGCGGGACTCGATCCCGGGACTCCAGGATCATGACCTGAGCTGAAGGCAGTCGCTTAACCAACTGAGCCACCCAGGTGCCCGTAGTCTTTATTTTATAAGAACTGATATAGGGACATGAAAATAGCTTTTTATTCCTCCTTGTAAAGAGTCTGCATTTGTCTGTTTTCCACCAGTGGTTCTGATATCTTACTTTTGTCATGGGGTGACATTGGGTGACAAAGCAATTCATCTGCCAGAAGGAAGCCCTTCTTGTGGCTGGGTTCATAAACATTATCTATTTATGCTGCTGACAGTAATTCCTTTCAGCCATGACACTGCTAGTGAAAAGTGCTTACATTTACTGTGGAATTTTCAGCACAGAATTCCTCTAAGTGGAATGATAATGGATCTTTGTTGTTGTACACCCTTAATGGGCAGGTGGCTTTGTTCAGGAATTTATTGTTGGCAGCGATAAAGACACACACTGGTTTCTTCACCTGGGTCTCTGGTTCAAATTGAATGATGACATACCTTTGCCGCCACATCCTCCATCAGCTGTCATCAGATAAAAGAACTTGGAGGGACGCCTGGGTGGCTCAGTCGGTTAAGCGTCTGCCTTCGGCTCAGGTCATGATCCCAGAGTCCTGGGATCGAGTCCCGCATCGGGCTCCCTGCTCCGCGGGGAGTCTGCTTCTCCCTCTGCCTCTGTCTCTCTCTCTGTCTCTCATGAATAAATAAATAAAATCTTTAAAAAAAAAAAAAAAAGAACTTGGACCAGGGATTCAAGTCTAGGGACCCTCACCACCAGAAAGCTGGATCCAGAGGCATCTGAGCCAGGAACTGAATTAGGGAGAGCTTCAAAGTATTTCAGGGTTAAGCTCCAGGGGCTCAACCACGTGGAGAGCCTGGCGCCCTGAACTGTGCACATTAACCAACCATTAACTTGCTGGGCCTTTCACAACATATGCATGCCTGGCAGAGACCCCCACTGCAAATAAAAACCTAAGGAGTTACTATACCCAACCCTGGCCCACCATCCCTCCTGGATTCTTAAGAGGTCTGTGTTGATGAAACAGACTGAGTAGGTGAGGTGGTCTGTGTTGTAAAGACATTCACATAACAAGTTTTCATCTCATTATGACTGTCACACACTTCTTTGAAGTTCATCAATCTAAAAATCACTATATTTTTCCTGGAAAGTTATGCTTAGCAACTTGCCTGACTGAAACTTTTTCATCCCCTGACATTTAGTTTTACTAGCAAACTAATCATCAGTTATGCTAATATATTAGACCGCTTGGCTCTCCACGGAAACGTACGTGTCCACGTACTTATGTTTTTCTTTTCAACTATCACTAATCTATCTCATGGCCTTGCAAAAATAACTTGGCTTTTCTGTTCTAGGTAATTCCTGTCCTATGGACATCGTTGCATAATGTGGGGTTATAATAATAAAACTAACACCAACCACCATCACCACCAAAATAATAAGAGCAATGAGTGCTTGTGTTTTCAGCACTGTTCTAGGTACTTTACATATATTAACACATTTCACCCTCACAGTTTCATGAAGTAGAAACTTACCATTTCCATTTTATAATGGAGGAAACTGAGGCATAGGGAGGTTAGCTAACTTGCCTAAGGTTATACACATGTCAAAAGAGATGTGTGTAATTGTTCTTTAGAAAAATAATGTTCCTGTTCTTAGTCTATAAAGAAGATGCATGCTTATGGGTTTTAAAAAAAGATTTATTGGGGTGCCTGGGTGGCTCAGTCGTTAAGCGTCTGCCTTCGGCTCAGGTCATGATCCCAGGGTCCTGGGATCAAGCCCCGCATTGGGCTCCCTGCTCAGTGGGGATTCTGCTTCTCCCTCTCCCGTTCCCCCGGCTTGTGTTCCCTCTCTCGCTGTGTCTCTCTCTGTCAAATAAATAAGTAAAATCTTTAAAAAAAAGATTTTATTTATTTATTTGAGAGAGGGAGAGAGAGACAGAGAGCACAAGCAGGAGGGGCAGTGGGAGAGGGAGAAAGAATCTGAAGCTGACTCTGCGCTGGGTGCGGAGCCCGACCCGGGGCTCGATTTCACAGCCCTGAGATCACGACCCTGAGATCATGACCTGAGCGGAAACCAAGAGTCAGACGCTTAACTGACTGCACCACCCACACACTCCTGCTTATGGTTTCTTAAAAAAGTTCTTATAAGACTGAGAATTACACTTTTTAAAAGTAAAAAAAAAAAAAATGCACCAAATTCTACGACACAGAGACAACCACTGATAATATTTAAGTGAACTTTCTCCAAACATTTCTTCATATATTTATATATTTAGGATCATATCGATTTATGGTTATCACGGCATACGTAGGATCAAGCACACAATATTTTTTCTGTATTTTACTTTTTCGGCTCTATCACGTGACCTGGATGTCAGCAGCCCTTTATAGACTTCACAATGTTAGGTACATCCCTCTGGGTATTAGAATGATTAATGCTGATGGGAGCCTCCCAGCCTGATCAGAAGGGAGGACTCCAGATCAGAGTGTTTCCAATCCCTGAAGGACTCTTGTCTTACTTCATAGCAGATTTTATTTTAGTCTGGTGTTTAATATAGCCATCCTTGAGCACACCACAAAAATCCTTTCTAGAAAGCAAGACCAGAAGTCCTGCTGACCAGCGACTCAGACCTGAGAGCCTGACCAGCTCTCGGGAGAATTAGGTGGGCTCTGGGCTGAGGATGGCGTAATGCCATCTGAGTCACGGGCCCAGGGGCACCAGGGGTCCCAGCATGCACACACATACCATTGGTGGTGAAGCTAAGCTGAGAGCGGTCGTGGGTTATGTTATTTCAGCAGTACGGTGACATGGGACGGGCTAGTGAGGGAAGAAGTCCGAATCTCTCCAGAAAACCATGTAAATTTTATGATGAGGGCTGCTCCCAGGCACCACGTTAGGACACACTATTCTCATCAGTCTACGTGGACAAAAGCTTGAGTTGTCCGGTGTTACTGCTTTAAGGGACGGCTCCACTCCTGGCCAGCTGGGGCTGGGCCTGTGGGACAGAGTTATATCCTGTGGCCAGTTGAAAGAGACTAATCCTAATCGAGCTCCGAGTGTCATGGCTGATGCCCTACAGAACACCCTCACACCTCTGGCTCCCCTTTTAAAAAAAATCTTGTTGAGGAATCCAGCTAGGAAAGAGGTAGTTTGAGTGGACGTGCCTACATGGGGAAATAGATTTCTAGGCTGACTTTTGAAGGAGAGAATCCTGTGAGGCAGACACACTCATCTTGTCATTATGATCTCTTCAGGGCAGTCGGTGTTGGTTGATGTAGGAATGATGCGAGCTCACCAGAAGCAATTCTAGCACATTTTAAGAAATACTTTAAAATCTATCTTCAGACTTAAAGGAAACAAGAAAAGGTGCAAAAAAGAAAATAAACATCGTCCATGATTTTTTCACCCTCCTCCAAAATAACCATGGTTAATATTTAGGTCTATTTCCTTCCAGCTTTTTCTACTCAGCATTGGTTTGTTTGTTTGGTTTTGGTTTTCTTTTATTCTATTTAGCACTGTTTCTAAAGAGATACAAACATCTATCCATACAGGTTCACTTAATATTTTATAAGTATATTTCTCATTATCATTTAAAAAATGTTACATAAATATAAATTGTAAGGGCTGCACAATATTCCATTACCCAAAGTTCTATCCAAAGTTCTATACCCACCAAAACAGTCCTTTAAAGCAATGGTCTTTCTTAAAGTGGTTGTCTGGGAACCAGTGCTTCCTTAGATTATTTCTCCCCAGACTGCTTACACACTTGCATACAATATTATCCAAGTAGCTCTGTAGTCTGGGAGGATGGCATTAATGAAAGGACATTCCTCTTGCTTTCATTTTTAATTTAAATATTTTAAATTAGGGGTGCCTGGTGGCTCAGTCAGTTGAGTGCCCAACTTGAATTTGGCTCAGGTCGTGATCTCTGGTGGTGATCTCTGCTCGTGAGGTAGTGCCCTGCATCAGGCTCCACACTCAGCAGGGAATCTGCTTCTCTCTCTCTTTTTCTCTCTCTCCCTCGCTCTCTGCCCCTCCCCCCACCTGCACGTACTCTCTTTCTAAAATAAATAAGTCTTTAAAAATAAATAAAAATAAAAATTTTAGATTAATTCCTATGTAATTCATATATATATATGGTAAACAAACAACCCCCAACAAATTTCAGAGTGTTAAAAAATATATATATTAAAGAAAAGTTTCGGGGCGCCTGGGTGGCTCAGTTGGTTAAGCGACTGCCTTCGGCTCAGGTCATGATCCTGGAGTCCCGGGATCGAGTCCCGCATCAGGCTCCCTACTCGGCAGGGAGTCTGCTTCTCCCTCTGACCCTCCCTCCTCTCATGCTCTCTCTCTCTATCTCATTCTCTCTCTCAAGTAAATAAATAAAATCTTTAAAAAAAAAAAAAAGAAAGAAAGAAAAGTTTCAGTTCCCGTCCCAAATTCTCTTCCCCAGATGTGACATTGCTGTCAGCCTCTCGGGCACTCTTCCAAAGATGTACTGTGCACGTGCAAGCATGTATTAATAGCCATCCCAATTTTTTAAAAATTTTATTTCTTTGAGAGAGAGCGAGAGCATGGCGCACCAGAGGGGAGCAGGGGAGGGGGGGAGGGGGGAGGGGCAGAGGGAGAGGGACAAGCAGACTCTACATGTTCTTGACCAAATTACCTAACCACTCTGTGCTCCCATTTCCTCCTCTGCCAAATGATACTAATAATAGTACCTACCTCATTGGGTTTCTGCATGGTGTTACGGGTTGAACTGTGCCTCCCCCAAAAAAGGATATGTCTTGAAGTCCTAATTCTTTTTTTTTTTTTTAAGATTTTATTTATTTATTTGAGAGAGAGAATGAGATAGAGAGAGAGAGCATGAGAAGGGGGAGGGTCAGAGGGAGAAGCAGACTCCCTGCCGAGCAGGGAGCCCGATGCAGGACTCGATCCCGGGACTCCAGGATCATGACCTGAGCCGAAGGCAGTCGCTTCACCAACTGAGCCACCCAGGCGCCCGAAGTCCTAATTCTTAGTACCTGAGAATGTGACCTTATTTGGAACGAGGGTACTTTTAGAGGTAATCAAGTTAAAATGAAGTCAAGAGGGTGGGCCCTCATCATCTTGTCAAAGGGGAAATTGGGACACAGACATGCACACAGAGACAAAGCCACGTGAAGATGACAGTGATGCTGCCACAAGCCAAGGAAGGTCTGGGGCCACCAGAAGCTGGAAGAGAACAGGAAGGACCCCACCCTACAGGTTCCAGAGGGAGCAGGGCCCTGCTGACACCTTGATTTCCGACTTTGATCCTGCAGAATTGTGAGAAAATAAATTGCCGTTGTTCCAGCCACCTAGTTTGCTGTACTTTGTTACGGCGGCCCTAGCAAACAAGCTCACAGGGATTAAATGAGTTAATATATGCCCAGAATTTCGACTATGCCTGATACTCATCAAATACTACATAAGTGTTAGCTGTCATTAGTGTATAGATTGGCCTCATGCTTTTTAATGACTGCATATTTTTTCCTGTGGTTTTGGTAAAATTTATCACTTAAATATTTATTATCAAGCCCGTAGTATTGTTTAAAAAATTAGTACTTAAAGACTTAAAATGAAAAATAATAGTACCTTTCTTTACTCATCTTCAAACCCCCAGGCTCACTCCCCAAAGTCAAACATTTTAGAATCACTCCGATCTTCCCTCTGGTATTTATATCCATATTTCTAAGTAATGTGCTTGTACTGTTAATTCCTGATTTATCAGTCTGAGACTCTTTCTTCTGCCTTCCTGTTATGATAAATGAGGATTTTAATTTATGACAACCCCTATCCCTATACACACACACACACCCTCTCGTTATCTTCACAATTTGATTATATAACCATTTTTAGTTATGTAATAGATGGTTAAAATAGATTTTCTAAGTCTCTGAGACTGAACAGAGACTCTAAAGATGAGAACAATAGGTACAAAGAGCCCCCACATTCTAAATAGAGATTCTACACAATCCATGCAAGGCTTGCAAGTCGGGGGGCCCCAAAGTGATTCTTCCAGTCTGAGCCACTAACTCCCTGAACTCTCAAGAACTAACTAAGGGCGGTGGGGGGGGGGGGGCCCCCGGGGGGCGTTGGGTGGCGAGTTCACCACTCTTGAACTTGGGGTCATGGGTTCAAGCCCCCCGTTGGGGGTAGGAATTTTTTAAAAAAAAAATTTTAAAAAAAAAAAAAAAAAAAAGAATTAACTAGGGGGTTGAAGTGGCCCGTGTTGAAGGTTGCTCTGGATAGAGTTAGCAGCACTGTTTTCCACCACATCCCCAAGGCAGGATGGGGGACTCCTCCCACTCATCCTAAACTTTGTAAAGGGGATTTCAAGAGGATCCTCAGAGAGAATGATAGGGGTTCCCTGAAGTTTGAGGGGGTAGGCACATACTTGGTGATGGACATTTGAAAAAAAGTTGGCAGGCCAGAAGCTGGCTGGAGCAGCCTTCCCGATAGCACGACCAAGTGTCAAGGCTGGCCAGCATTTCTGAGGATCAGTGGAGCAAGGACGGGGTTTTCTGCAGGCCTGACGGGCTTCTGTGGAGGAGAGCTGCCTATGGTGGCTTTCAAAGGTTTCCCACCCAATAGTACCATATGGAAGGATAAAAAAATGACTCCAACAAAGAGTAGACAACCAGAAGCCAGGTACCAAGTGGACGGTTGTCAGTGGTCAGCCAAATGAGGCACTTTCCAGCTAAAACACCCCCAGGGATGGAGGTGCTCCCATGGGTCTGCCTTGGACTTAAGACATATGAGGAGGATACCCATCACGGATGACAATCCTGCAGGCCAAGAGCTTTCCCTCCCCCCACCCCCGCTTCTGCCCCTTCCATGTCTACATCAAACCCTAGAGAAGCCAGAGGCAGCAGAGTGAGCAAGACAGAAGAAGGTCATGTTAGCCCTCTACCTAGGGTGGCCAGACTTAGCAAATACAAGTACAGGATGCCCAGTTAAATGTGACTTATAGATAAACAATGAACGCTTTTTTTAGTATAAGTACATCCTATACAATATTTGGGACATAATTTTCCTAAAAGTATTTGTTGCATTCTGGAATTCACATTGAGCTGGGCGTTTTGTGTTTTATTTGGCAGCCCTACCCATACTTCTTGCCCACTGTAAATTTCAAGGCTGCGTCAGGCCCAAGCTGTGGGAGAGGAGAAGTATAAACTGGCTAAGAGCTTGGTGTTCTGATATCAGATTACACTGGACTTTGGATAACCTGAAAAAAAATTGAGACTATTCCTTAATAACCTAAAAGTACTTAAAAAAGTAATAGAAATTGTCTGATATTCCATCCATGGGGCTGAAAAAATAAGATGGCAGAGGAGCCCTCCAAGTCCATCTTGTTCAATAAGATACTTACAGGTGTATTAAGTTCAGCATTTAGGCTATTATTTCTATATAAATATTATTTGTTGCTGAGCCAACTTGTGAAGTAAGATTGCATTTCTTTTTACAACATTCTATTTTTTCTTTGAGTTAATAATTGCCTACTTAAAGCATTTTTCCTATTTAAAAGTCATGTGTTTCTTTCTCTGTGAACTGCATGTTCATGTCCCCTGTTGAATTGTTGAGCTCTTATTAATTTAGAAAAGTTTATTTATATATTAATAAAATTACCCTGAAAGAATGGTCTTCTAAGGGGAAACTGGAAGTGGCAAGTAACAGAGGAGGAGTAGAATTTTTCCAACATTTGTGTTGGGAAGATTAGATTTTTCACTGTGCCCTGTTGTTAGTATCTGGTCTTGCTCTTCCAAAACAGTTTTTCCCAAATCATTAGTTTTTTAAAATATTCTTTCAGTGTTTACATGCTCAATTCTTGGTTAAAATTTTCCCAAGGAGGATGTATATGATTAAGATACAGCCTATTAGCATTTCTCTCCTTTAGCCATGATCATTCATCCTTGGGACTTATTTCCAAGAAATTAACCCACACCAGGAAAATAGTTCCAAATATCACCTCACGGAAATTACAAGAAATTTCTTTCAAGATACTATTACTATGTGGTTGGAACACAGAACACAAAGATTAAAATCTCAAATTTGTTCCTTCCTCTGTCCATGATTTCATGGTTCTAATCTCATAACAAATCTCATTATTATTTTCAGTTTCTCATTAGAAAATCAGGACCTTGCTGAGATTTAGTCTCTGAGCTATCTTTGAGGTAATGGGATTTGTATGATAAGGTAAATGTTACATTCTAGGCTACTGCCACTGCACAGAAATTTCCATTGTAAATGGTTGCAAACCACCCAGCTAATTTTCACATATAATTCTTTTCCAAGAATTCTTTTGTTCTCGAGGGAAATAAAACATTCCAAAAACACATATGTTAAAATATGAATTCAAAAATGATTTTAGAAAACAATACACAGAAAAATCGCATTTCAGATTAGATGTCAGTGAGTCCCACATTTATCAATAATTCCTCAGAAGAGCTCAGGACGAGCTCCATTTTCCTATTTTTATTTATAAATTCAATTTTAAGACTGCAGTGAGGCATGCTCATCCTCCTCTTTCACTGTCTAATTAACTTATGTCTCTAGAATGAATGACATGCAGGAAGGGCTGGATTCCAGAATCCCTTGGCCCTGGAATAAAATAATCTTTGCATGTCTTACAGATGCCAGCTCTGTTTAGTTTCAGTGATATCATCCTCAGCATATGTCATATCTTGCATTCCTGTTCTGCTTTTCTCTCTATATTCAATGCGAAACTAGCTTCTTAGGAACCCGTGTCTTAAAAATTGACAAATATTTCCTTATTTTGTCCCTTTGCAGCATACAAAGTCATCTATCAGGTTTTGTGCTTATTTGACAGAGTAACAAGATAAAAAATCCAATCATGCACAAATCAATCAATCCATCAAATGTGGCTATCGAATGCAGGATAGCCAAAGCATTGTAGAGGAAAAACGTGAGTGTTTGCTGAGGGACCATTATCTTCCTGGCACATGCTTTCATTTTTGTGGTTTTTCTTGAACTCTTGCAATGGCTTCCTCAAAGTAGAAGAGAAATCTGAGGGTCAAAAAGTCAGTTACTTGCTGAATACCTCCAGCTTACAAATGTCAAGGTTTTCCCACTGCTCCCTACCTCACACCCAACACTCCAGCCATGCTGAACTGTAGGCAGTTCCTAGGCTGGTAATCATTATCCAAATATCTCTGGTTAGTTTGGGACACAAAATCATCATAATAGGAATAACCCTGATTCAGGGTTTCATGAAATTGATGGAAGTGATGTTGGAGAAATGCTAGAATCTGGCAAACACTGATAAATAAGAGGCTTGCAGGGTTCAGTTTATAATTAAAGGGGAAAAAAAATGGACATAATAGGATCATCAAAAGAGAAGCATTTGAAGATCATAGATTAAGGGAGGCAACTGAGAAAAATGAAGGACTTCAACGTAGTCATCAAATGTGCTACTAGACACGTTTTTTTTTAAGTAGCTTCCCAAGCCCTAAATCAACTAATTTTGTTTATTCTGAAAATTAAGACAGACTCACAGCCATTACCTAACTTCTGTTAAATATATATATAACAATATAGATTATATTTATAATTTTTCTTTTCACTTTACAATATCAAATTCTAATAAAATTTTCCCTTATCTTATATGAAATTTTTATGTTGGGTTCCATTCATGTCTTCCTTAGACATTAAGTGTCTCTGTGAGACTTCCTGTACTTTGTTTTGCTGTTTCAAGCTCTGAACCTTTGTCCCATGGTGTTGCATCTGCCTGCAGGACCTTTCTCTGTTCTGCAAAGAAACACCTCTTCACTGCTCTCAACCTTCTCCAATGTCACCTCTTGTGTGAGAGTTTCCTCTAATCTTTCCTGCCCCCTCAGCCAAATGAAGGAATATAGGAAGAAACACATAACAGAAAAGGTAAGTTATAAATGAAGTAATTCATTATTTGGTGTTGGGAGGCAGTTTTCCATAGTGGTTTAGGGCACAGGCTCAAGCAACAGATTTCTCGGATTGAAACCTGAACACAGATAAAGAACATTTCTGCTATCATAGAAAGTTCTACTAGAGAGTACTGGAACACAAGCAACAGATTTAAAAAACAACAAAACACAACGAAAGGAATTCTAGGTTTCTTTTGAGTAATGATAGTATTGCAGGAATGATTATGTGCCCTGGGACCAGGTTGGAGGGGCCCTTACCAATGTGAGAGTCTGGATGAGGAAATTATCTTTAAGCTAAGACTTGAGTAGGAATGTGTGTTTGGGAGGGTGGGGGTGCTATGGATTGGTTTGGTAAAACAATCCCAGGGAGAGGGAACTGTGGGCAGGGAGAACTTGAAGAGAGAGGGCATAGGATACCTTTGAAAGAAGAACACATACTCATCAGGCTCTAATTCTGCAAACAAATTCATGGTTGACATTGTGCCTGTATTGAAAAATAAGAGTACGACCTATATGTGAATTAAGTGCCGTAGGAAATAAACTCTCCTGGTTATACCAGGTCAGGATGATCAGAAAGGATGTGTCAGGAGATTTCCTATTAATTCTTTGTTTTCAGTATTTTTTCATTTCACACTTATCACATGTCAAATGGTGGTAAAAATTCTATTAAGAAACTCATTGAATGCCCCAAATAGACTAGAGATGTTACATAATGAATGGAAGTTCATGATCTTTTTATCTTCAGAAGGTTTTTGTTCCAATTGAACTCACATCTTATTGATGGACATAGTAATTATGAGTAGACTATCAGATTTGATTTCCAGTGCAGTGTGTCTAAAATGTGGCATTTCAGAAGCCTTTATAGTGCTTATTAAAAATGCATATTCCCTCCTTCCCTGCCATCAACAAACTGAGGCAGAGGCTAAGGTCCATTCAAGATTTGGCTTCACCCATAACGCGCCACCATGGCATTGTTACTGGAGGAGTAATGGACAGTAGTACTGCTTTATAAGAGCTGCTGAAGATTGCCTTCTTCCACCAGGGTCTGGCACGTGCAATTTGCAAAGCTGCCCATGTCTTGGCACTGAGCCCATCTTTGTGTGCCTGCATCCAACTGTGATGAGTCTATGTATGTCAAGTTGGTGGAGGCCCTTTGTGGTGAACAACAAATTAACCTTATTAAGGCTCATGACAATAAGAAACTGGGGGGTTGAGCAGGCCTTTGTAAAACTGACAGAGAGGGGAAACCCTAAAGAGTTGTTGATTGCAGTTGTGTGGTAAAGCACAAAGGTAGCAAAGAATCTCAAGGATGTCACAAAGAATACTTCAAATGCAAAAACTGAACAAATAGGCTCAGCACTTGTTTAAAAAAAAAGTCTATCTCAAGCCACTGTGAACCCACTTAGAATTTTTATGGTGGGATCTATAGAGCTAACAAACTCCCGGGGTGATTCTACTGCACACCAGAGTTTGAGAACTTCCACTCTATTGATGTGATCCTAAAGTGCTTCATGGCGGCCTGGAGCCAAGCTGGCTAAAGAAAAACTGGCTGGAGATTTGTTTTTGTTTTTAATTATCAACTTATTTCTGAACTTGATGTGGATTTCACTAGTTTTTCCACCAATATCCTTTTCCTGTTCCGGGATCCTATCCAGGAGACCACGTTACATTTCGAGTTATTAGTATTTTTCTTATTGATTTGTAAGAACTCTTTCTATATTAAGATAGTGAGAGTCTATCAGTCTTCTTACCCAAAGGCAACTATTGCCAGTTTCTTATAAATCTTTTCAGAAATAATCTACACATATTTGTAAATATGCATATATATATATACATACATACATACATACACACACACCTAAACCACCCATATTTTTATAGAAATGACAGTATGCTACAACACATTAATGCATCTTGCTGTTTTCACCTAACAAAACATGTTGGGGATTGTTACATGATCACAGATCAACATCATCCTTTTCTATAGTGGCAGAGAGCTTTGGTGAATGGCCATGGCATACTTTATTTAACCCACTGTTTACTGATAAACATTTAGATTGCCTCCGCATTCTGCCGTCACAAGCAATGCTGCTATGAATGTCCCGTATGTACACTTTCATTCATGTGTTAAGACATCACTATACTGAACTAGTAGCAGTGAAATGCTGGGCCAAAGGGTATATGCCTGGAATACTTCCCTAGATTGACAAACTGCCATCCCAAAAGGTTGTAATAACATGTACTCCCAGCAACACTGTATGAGGATGTGTTTTCTTGACATTCTTGGCAATAAATTGTTAATATTGTTAAACATTTTTATCTTTGCCAGTGTGATATGTGAAAAAATGGTAACTCAATGTTCATCCTTTAATTATGAGTGATATCAATTGATTTTCATGTTAATATTAGTGTTTTTGTATGTGTATGATCTCCCTAATCATACCTTTGTCCTTTTTTTCTATCGAGTTATTAGTATTTTTCTTATTGATTTGTAAGAACTCTTTCTATATTAAGAAAACAAGTATATCCTTACGTTCTGTGTTGTAGGTATTTTTTCAGAATACATACTATTGTAGTTTTCTGGGTAATTCTGAGGACAGCCAGGTTGGAAACATGACTAGGGAATTATATATTGATTAGGGTGAATATGTCATACAAAAGGTAACTGATGCCTACTAGGTGTGGTCTAAGGGTAACAAAAATCTCTGTGCAAAACCATCTCAGCTACTGAGAGTAGGGATTCCCAGCATTAAATCCACCCTTTGAGGGGTAAAGCAGCAGTTACCAGGGAGATCAACAGCACACTGACCCATTATTGTGGGACAGCAGACTGCCCCTACCCCCTCCTGGGATTGTCCCTAGGATTGGATACAGTTCAGTCTAAGATAACAGACTCTTTTACCATAATACCACAGGACATAGCCATAGCATTGTTAATCAGGCAGCATGAAAGTTCTGATTATCTTGTATACAACACATCCTGAGGGCAGAAATGATGAGATGCCTTTTCTCCCCTCTTCCACCTTGCATTCCCCAGGTCCAAAGCCTTGTGATATCAAGAGGGAAATGAACAATTTACAGCCCAGCAGAAGAAATGAACCAAATGAGGGGCCATGTGGGGAAGGGGGATAAGACAGGATGTCTAGGAAAAAAGGCTCTTCCTCCAAAGGGAGGGAGCTGCCACCTGGGTGCCTGAGGGTCATAATGAGGCCCCTCTTTAGTGAGAGAGCCCCAAGAAGGGCAAACTGGTGGGAGTGAGCAGAGGGACCACTCCAGACTCCCTCTGTGGTCTCCAGAATGGATTAGAATGTTCTGCTGAACATAAAATGAAACGGCTGTTTTAGACATAACTTTGGATTCTCTGTCGGCCTAACTACATCTGCACTGCCCTTCCTTCCAAGATGTTTGTGTAGAGGATGGCTGTTTGTTGAGGGCTACATTCTGGGACCAGACCCAAGCTGAGGAATTAGGGGCACCTCAGATGAAACGCACAGACCAGTGGTTCTCAGAGAGCATCCTAGGACCAGCAGAATCAACATCAACAGGGAACTTACTAGAAATGCAAATTTGGGGACCCCATCCCAGACTTACTGAATCAAAAACCCTGGAGATGAGGCCTAATAGCCTTCAGTCTAATAAGCCCTCCAGGTGATTCTGAAGCTAATGTTTGAGAACCACTGCTCTTCCCAGGAGCCGCTGACATCTACCTTGCCATCCAAGTTAGCAGAATGGAGCCTGTAAGCAAACAGAAGGCACCAAGTGCAGTAGGGGCACTCAGGATTTTCTCTCTGGGGTAGAGGCCCACGGTGTACAATCGCCATCTGGATCCCAAAAGTGCCGGGTGTGTGTTTGTTGGGAAGAAATATTTTCCCCAGGGGCGCCTGGGTGGCTCAGTCGTTAAGCGTCTGCCTTCGGCTCAGGTCATGATTCCAGGTCCTGGGATCGAGTCCCACATCAGGCTCCCCGCTCGGCGGGAAGCCTGCTTCTCCCTCTCCCACTCCCCCTGCTTGTGTTCCCTCTCTCCCTGTGTCTCTCTCTCTGTCAAATAAATAAATAAAATCTTTAAAAAAAAAAAAAAAGAAAGAAATATTTTCCCCAGAGAGCTGCTACCAGAGCTGTGTGCATTTCCCAGATGGGTTTCTAGAGCCTCCTACACGAGGTTCCAGGGGAGGCCCTGGGGAACCATAGCTTGTCTACAGGCAAGGAATTCTATAAAATCCACCCCCGCCTGCAGAGGTGGGATTCTGAAGGAGAGTCGATTGCACTAGGGATGGGGAGGCCGATTCTTCTGTTTCAACCAAAGCAGAGTGAGGGCTTTGCGTGAGCTGCCCCAGGTCACGCTGCTTCTCTGGATTTCAGAGCGGAGCAAACTGGGCTTTATTCACCCAACCCAAGAGAAGTTCGCCTTGGCAAAATGAAAGAACAAGATTTTATGTATGTATCTTGATAGATTTTTCATGGCTCCAAAATAATTCTGGGCCTGGATCATTACTTCAGTTGTCTCTGTCAGCAAGTAACCTTAATGAGTACCATCTTGTGATTTATTGCCAAGTCACACTTTTCACAAATATTTTCCTATAAAATATTTAAGGCTACATCTGACTTTGGGTCTTTGGAAGAGATTAAGTTTCCTCTAAATGTCTAATGCATTCTCTAGTGTTTTGGCCACAGCGCTGCGACTGGGAACACGACTGTCGGGAAGCTGCCCTCGGGAGGTGGGGGGGGTGCGTCTGGCAGCTTGTCACCCTCTGCTCAACAGACCTTCGTATCAACTGGAAAAGATGCAGCAGACCTAAACATTTCAACTTATTTCTCCGTTACATTCCTCTATTTGAATTCCTTTGTTAGAAGTCAAATTCAGAAACTCCAAATACCAAAATGATTCTTTAAAAAAATGCTGTTTCAAAAGCCATCTTAGTCTCCGCCTGAGGTCAAGGGGCAAAAGGGGGCTGCGTGCACCCTTCATGGGAAGGCTCCGTCTCACCAGGGATGGTGGGTGATAACCTGAGGCCTTCCAGCAAGGGGCGACAGAGGTTGGCCGTGCGGCAAGCTGGATGCTGTGTGGTCCCTGCGGGAAGAACAGACATCACTGAGACCAAATGGGTCTCTCTAATCGTCCTGCTCCAGGGTAAGAGAAGCAAATTCCAAGGCCTGGGATGCTGGGATGCTAGCATTTACACTGGCATTACACTTCAGGATGCAAACTAAGAGCTCTTGAGAAGCTGTGCTTATTTTTTTAGGGTTTCAGCAGCTTTTACACACACACACACACACACACGCACACTCTCTCTCTCTCTCACTCCCTCCCTCACTTCAAACTGTCTTTCTGCAAAGACAGCGTTGTATTTATATATTATTTTAACAAGTCTCTCTGGTCTCCTTGCCATGCATTTCTAATAGCGTTCTGGAGGTCAAGAGAAGCCAACCTCTGGATAGCCCACAGTGGTGAGGATTCAGCCTAAGGCCTACAGACCCCACAACATCATATGCCAAATTGTGTGCATGAATATTTTTACCCCTAGAATCAAGAGGACATAGCCTTCATCAGAGAGTCAAAAAGGGCCCTAGGTATTTAAGTTGTTAAAATTTAAACGCCATGGCAATGATTAATTTCTGTTGTCTGCGAGTGGACATTCCTCAAGGACAGCAGTGAAAGTTATTCACCAGGACCTCCTCACCCAACACGGCATGACACAACGCACAGACATAGACCCAACTCAGACTCCTAGCCATATCTTTGTTTTCTGAGGACAAAGGAATATTCTCACTTAGGATAGAGTTCTTATACTCCAAACAGCATTCTAAATTCAGTTGTTAATATTTGTCCTTTAAGGTTTTAAGGTTTTGTTTTTTAATTAAAAGAGAAAAAAATGTTATAGACAAAATTTAAGTCCTCTTGATTCCTGGTCTAATTCCTCCTTCCAGAAGTAACTACAATGATGAATTCAGCTTGTATCCCTTTAGCCCATTGTTTAAAGCTCGTACAGATATGTATCCCTGAACAATCTTATATATTTAACATTCTGAGTGCATTGCTCTGCAACTTGTTTTCTTCACTCAAAATTATACTTTTGGAATCTATCCATACTGATACACAAAAATCTAGTTCATGCCCTCCCATTTGCTATTTTGTATTTTAATGTTTAAACGCACATTTTATTTATTCATTATTGATGGATACTTAGGTTGTTTTAATTCCTGGACCTTATAAATGTCTCCTTGAGCGAGTCTCCTTGTGAGAGTGTCTTCCTAGGGCAGAGACCTAGAAGCAGAACTGCTGGGTCATAGGGTATGTGCATCTTCATATTTAATAAATACTGCCAAATGGATCTCCAAAGTGGACCATATCAATTTTTACTCCTCCAGCAGCATCTGAGATTGCACAAATATTTTCCACTAGGGCTCAGATGGGAATGCACCTGATCTGAGACCTCCTGCCTCCTTCCACTTTCCGTGTTCAGATACCTATTTCTCCAAGCACAGAGATGACAGCCGTCCAAATAAAGGCTTGGGAAGGGAATCTTGGCCCAACTGCTTTCAATCCATGAGGCACTGGTAACTTCTTGTGGCCTAGACCAAGGGGTTGCATCCCAGCCTAATTGTTAAGATTCTTAGCTTTTGGGCGCCTGGGTGGCTCAGTTGGTTAAGCGACTGCCTTCGGCTCAGGTCATGATCCTGGAGTCACAGGATCGAGTTCCGCATCGGGCTCCCTGCTCGGCAGGGAGTCTGCTTCTCCCTCTAACCCTCCCCCCTCTCATGTGCTCTCTCTCTCTCATTCTCTCTCTCTCAAATAAATAAATAAAAATCTTTAAAAATAAAAAAAAGATTCTTAGCTTTTATATCTCCTAACTTGATAAAATAAGTGGAAATTTCATCCACCCATACCTGACCCCACCCAGGGCCCTGATACTGACCTGGAAGGGACCAAGTATCACCTTGGTTTGACCTTAGGTTAGCCAAGGTCCATGTTGCTGCTTGGCTTGGCTGGTCCATTCATTACACAAGTATTTCCCGAGCACCTGAGTCAGGGGGTGCTAAGATCAAGAGGACAACACTGTAGTCGCCACCTCTAGAGGGTGTGCATTAGCAGCTCAGGTTCTTATCTCGACCAGCCCTTCCAACATGCTGGTAAAGTAGGTACTATTATTATCCCCATTTTACAAGGCAGGAAACTGAGGCTTTGAGTTCAGGATGATCTCGTTTTCCCAGGCAGAGCTAGGATTCCAGCCCACATCTCTGTCTTCAGACACAATGTCTAAATACATTATGTATTTTAACGGGAAATGATGGCAGGAAGGGGTGGAGATTGCACAAAGGCACGAGGTGGGAAAGAGCAGACTGTGTAAAGGAAATTGTAGGAGTGGAGTAGGACATAAAACAGAAAAACCAGCTGGGATCGGATCACACAGGGCCTTGAATGACAGGTGAGGGCATTTTAACCTATTTCAGTGGAGAGGATGAGTCACAGGAGGCTTTTGAGCTGTGGAGTGATAATAATCACAGCCCGAAGCAATGAATAGAATGGAAATCGTGGGCAAGCGCAGGGAAGCCGGAAGTCTGGCTAGGAGGTGAGGGAGACAGTGAGGTCTGGCATGCTCGACCTCCCTTCTAACCCGTGCCGCTGAGGTTAGAAAGCCGGAAACTATAATGCACACCCTCTTTGGAGCTGGACTTCTGGACAAAGATCCATTTTGTGGACATCGGTGACACAGAGGGAACAAGGTGCTGGGGTCACTTGCTTCCTGATTCAAGGACCTCTATAGAGACAGGAGTCACTTTCCAATTGTTGACAGGGGTAGTAGGATTCCAAGGGTTGGGGAAGCTCTGTTTCAAATGCCTTCTCCAGATTTTTCAACAATTTGTTAGCTACCTAAACCTGAGCTCTGATCAAACCAGCTTGAGTGGCTTTTAGTTCTACAAATCAACCCTAAATGAGGGGGCAACAGAAGGAGTTAGGATTTCAACTTGGTTGGAAGCTACAGGGCTGGAAAGCAGGAGTGGGTACGTACATTTCAGAGGTAGAAATGTGCAAGATGAAGCAGAATTTGGGATGTGGGATGAAGGAAATTGTCACAGTTAGTGCTGAGGTCTTACACAGCGATCATGGGGGGGAAAATGGGGTCATCAATGGGCACAAACAGTGGATTTTGAGAAGCTGGCTTTAATCTAGAACTTTGGGGAAGGCCTACATTTTGAGAGGGGAGAGAAGAGTCAGTTGTGATGCAATTACCCGTTTAGAAGCCTCTTTCCTTTGGAAGCTGGGGCTCCATGAGGTCAAAGCCTTTGCTTGCTTAGTCACCATCGTGAACTCTAGGCCTGGCTCAGTGCTTGGCTTATTGTGGATACTCAAGAAATATTTATTGAGCAATAAAGTCAGGGGTCCAAGGTGCAAGAAGAATTATGAAAGGAAACACATTTTTAGAGCCAGAGGGTACAAAATAATGTAGGAGGGCTAAAAGAGGTAAAAAGTAAGAAGAAGACTACTAGATATGACAGTTGGTGATGGGTAACACAAGACATTTTAAAAGTTTTTCTAAAAATAAGCTTTTTAAAAAGTCTGAAGTAAAACATACATACAGAAAGCATACATCATACATGTATAACTTAATGAATTATCAGAGATCGTAACCACCTTCCAGGTAAAAAACCGAATATTCCCAGCTCATCCAAAGCTCCCCCTCTTACCTCCTCTCAGCCATTAACCCCCACTACCTAAAGGACACCACTATCTTGACTTCTGGCATGATAAGTTAGTTTTATCCATTTTGAGCTTTATAGAGAGTCACACACTGTATATCCAGTTGTGTCTGGCTTCTTTTGTTCAAAATCATGTTTGTGAAACTCATCTGTGTTTTTGCCTGAAACAGTAGGTGTTCATTTTCATTGCTGTATAACGTTCCATACATGTACCCACATTTATTTATCTGGTCTTTTTAAAAAAAATTTTTTTAAGATTTTTTTATTTATTCATTTGAGAGAGAGAGAGCATGTGCAAGTGAGAGCACGAGCAGGAGGGAAGGGGAGAAGCAGACTTCCAACTGAGCAGGGTGCCCGACGCGGGGCTCAATCCCAGGACCCTGGGATCATGACCTGAGCTGAAGGTCACCGACCAGGTCACCCAGGCGCCCCATCTGCTCTTTTTTTTTTTTTTTTAAAGATTTTATTTATTTATTTGAGAGAGAGAGAATGAGAAACAGAGCATGAGAGGGAGGAGGGTCAGAGGGAGAAGCAGACTCCCTGCCGAGCAGGGAGCCCGATGCGGGACTCGATCCTGTGACTCCAGGATCATGACCTGAGCCGAAGGCAGTCGCTTAACCGACTGAGCCACCCAGGCGCCCATCTGCTCTTTTGTTAATGGACATTTAGCTTGCTTCCTGGTTTTGGCTACTAATAAGGCGGTTATGAACATTCTTAGATAAGTACTTTGATAAGCCTACATATACATTCATATCTAAAAGTGAAATTGCTGGGGCGCCTGGGTGGCTCAGATGGTTAAGCGTCTGCCTTTGGCTCAGGTCATGATCTCAGGGTCCTGGGATCGAGTCCCGCATCAGGCTCCCTGCTCAGTGCAGAGCCTGCTTCTCCCTCTCCCTCTGCTTGTGCTCTTCTATCTCTCTGTCAAATAAATAAATGAAATCTTTAAAAAAAAAAAAAAAAAGTGAAATTGCTGGAATATAGGGTGTGAATATATTCAACTTTAGTAGACACCATCAACCAGCTTTCCAAAGTGGTTGAATTAATTTATACCCCACCCAACAATTGTACTTTACAATTATTCTGCATTTTTTCAAAAGAGATTAGTGCTTTTTGGGCTCTATTTAGGAAATCTTACCCAACTTGGGTAACCTGTCATGGAGATAGTCTCCTTTTTTCTTTCTTTTTTTTTTTTTTAAAGATTTTATTTAGTTATTCATGAGAGACAGAGAGAGAGAGAGAGAGAGGCAGAGGGAGAAGCAGGCTCCCAAGGAGCAGAGAGCCCGATGCGGGACTCGATCCCAGGACCCTGGGATCATGACCTGAGCCGAAGGCAGACGCTTAACCGTCTGAGCCACCCAGGCGCCCGATAGTCTCCTTTTTAAAAAAATTTTTTTTACATTTAACTTTTTAAAAAGATTTTATGTAATTGATATATATACCAATGTACATATCTATATCTATCTATCTAGAGAGAGAGACAGAGAGAAAGCATGAGCAGAGGGAGAAGCTGACTCCCCGCTGAGCAGGGAGCCTGACTCGGGGCTTGATTCCAAGACCCTGGGATCGAGGCAGATGCTTAACTGACTGAGCCACCCAGGCACGCCCATATTTCAATTTTTATTATTTTTTTTAAGTAGGCTCCTTGCCCACTGTGGGGCTTGAACTCACAACTCTGTAACCAAGAGTCACATGCTCTACCAACTGAGCCAGTCAGGTGTCCCAATAGTCTCCTGTTTTATCTTTTAGCAGATTTACTGTTCTATCTTCCACATTTAGATCTGTAATGTGCTTAGAATTTGTATTTATATATGCTGTGAAATAGGAAGTCAAGATTAATATTTATTCCATTTGAACATCCAATTGGCCCAGCACCATTTATCTGAAAAGACTGTCCTTTCTACAGAACCATCTCTATCATATATTATGTATGTGTATACATGTGAATCTGATTATGGGCTGTCTGTTCTAAAAATGTGACTGTTCTAAAAATCTGACTGTACCCAGATTCTATAACTTTTCCCTCTTTGTTCTTTATTCTTTGTTCTAAGAAATAGATATTAGCAATCAGCAATTTTTCCAATTTGCAGTGAATACTGAGATTCATAATGAATGTTTTGCTGGATTGTTCCTAGAATTCCTTTCTCTGTGTGGCTCTGGGTTGAGCTGGCCAAAAGTGAAGTGGTATGAGACTGAGAAAGCAGAAAGGAGGCAGGTAACGTTACAGTCTAACGGTGGTCATTGGTAAGAGGTGGCGAGATGGATAGACATGCTAGCACTTTCCAGTTTGCCTTCATCCTTCCCCACTCTGCATCCAGCCCTCCTTCCTGTCTGCCTGCTCTGCCAGCAGCAACCCCGGGCCTGCCAACAGATGCTGTGCTGGGAACGTACAGAGGAAGCCATCATAAAGAGCCAACAATCCCCCATAGATTTCTACCCCGGCTCCCCTCCCAATCCTACTCCAGCAGCTGGATTTGCCTGGCTTCCACATTTCCCCGTAAGCCAGGTCTGGTTAGTGACTTTTCTCTGAATCTTCAACTCCTCTTTCCAGACCTTTTCTTCCCTCCCTCTTCCCCAAATTATGTAAGGTCCATTTTCTATAATACATTCCTTATCCCATAACTCATAGTAGTTCTGCTTCCCTGATCAAGCCCTGCCTGATACACACATGTTGAAATAATCAGCACAGTGTAACAGTGGCAAGCCCTAAAACGACACCGTGGTAAAATCTGCGACAGATGAAAACCCAAGAGAAGAACTGCATAATGGTATTCGGGGCTGACAACACTGGCAACATGATCACCTCGCTGACTTTGAACTTAAGACCTTGACGCTGGCGAATGTGCCTCTTTGCTCATCCTTCCTCCACCCACCCCTAAGTTCCTTGGGTCATTCCCTTTCTATATGCCCATGTCTGTCTTTCCCTTCAGACTGTAAATTCATTTAGGGGCTTGCTGTACGCATCTGTGCACTGAAAGGAAGTGTAAATCCAGTGCCACAGGAATGCACGGAGGAGGGAGCAACTGGAAGGACCCATTAGCTCTGGCTAGGAGAGCTCACAAAAGTCTCTCTGGGGATGCCGGCACTTGATTTGGGCCAAAATTTCTGAACAGGACCTCAAGAAGCAGGAAGAGTGGGAACAAATAAGAGTAGGTGGGTCACGTACAAAGCACTGTGCTAAGGACTTTCCACATTAACTTACTCATCCTCACCTCTCTTCTATGAAGCAGGGGCAATCGTATTCCCATTTCATAGATGGGGAAACTGGGAATCAGAGTAACTAGAAAACTAAACCCTCACCATATTCTCCTACTAATTAATATCCAGACAAAAACTAGGATGGGAATTGATTTTAGAATTTAAGAAGAGCTTTTCCTTGGGGGTGGTAATTTTAAAACTTTAGTGTGGTCCTTGAATATGTATGGGAGGTTCAGAAAACAGGAAGCATTGGGGAGGGGAGGGGTTGTGTAGTTTTGTTTTCTTTTTTTTTTTTTTTTAAAGATTTTATTTATTTATTTGAGAGAGAGAGAATGAGAGACAGAGAGCATGAGAGGGAGGAGGGTCAGAGGGAGAAGCAGACTCCCTGCCGAGCAGGGAGCCCGATGCGGGACTCGATCCTGTGACTCCAGGATCATGACCTGAGCCGAAGGCAGTCGCCTAACCAACTGAGCCACCCAGGCGCCCCAAGTTTTGTTTTCTTCTAAGACAAAGGAAAAGAAGGAGAGAGAAGATGATGGAGAGGAGGATTACATAACCTGGCAGAAGGCAGAAGAAATGGCAGAAGGATGTTTTTTGGTTTTGTTTTGGTTTGTTTTGACTTTGGGTTTTTTTTGTTTTGTTTTGTTTTTGAGGAGAGAGAGAGAGAGCAAGCTGGGGTGGGGGTGGGGGTGGGGGATGAGGATAGGGAGGGACAGAGGGAGAGAATCCCAAGCAGGCTCCATACCCAGCACAGAGCCCAATGTGGGGCTTGATCTCACAACCCTGAGATCATGACCTGAGCCGAAATCAAGAGTTGGATGCTCAACTGACTGAGCCATCCAGGTGCCCCCAGAAGGATTTTTTTTTTTTTAAGATTTTATTTACTTATTTGACAGAGAGAGACACAGCGAGAGAGGGAACACAAGGAGGGGGAGTGGGAGAGGGAGAAGCAGGCTTCCTGCTGAGCAGGGAGCCCAATGCGGGGCTCGATCCCAGGACCCTGGGATCATGACCTGAGCCGAAGGCAGACGCTTAACGACTGAGCCACCGAGGCGCTCCCAGAAGGATGTTTTTAAGAACATGACCAAGGAGGTTATAAAAAATGAGTAAAGTAACTTGTCTGACTTTCTGTGATACATAGCTTTCCATCTTCCTGAATTTTTAGTAAAAATAAAGTCTGCCATACATACAAAGGTATTTCCATGGGAATTTACAGAAATTAAGGAAATGGCTGAGTCTCACATTTGGGTGATACAAAACAGCAAGACAAGCCCTAAGGTGAACTAATTCATAGGAACAGAAGGTCAGAACAAGAGGTAACCCAGAATGCAGGTCTCCCTCCGCCCCCCTCCCCCCGGGAACGTGCAGAAGGCTTAGAGAAGGCACCAGGCTTTCCGAAGTCTATGGAATGGGGTGCTTGAGACAATCCTCTCTGTGTCTTAAGGGATAAGAAGGCTCCAGCTGATGCATCCATTATTTATGGAACTGGGCAACTATACTGATCCTGAAGGCAGGACATATTGGTGAACTTGGAGAAGGGCCAGTAACGGAGGGAGGGTAGGGCCAAAGAAGGCTGCTGTAGGGGCCTGAGATGGGAAACATAGAGCCCTATTGTCATGAAATTCAACATCTCTTCAGGGACTCAAAATGTAGGGGTAAAAGTAAGGGAGAATAATATAAGACAGTATCTAATTCTGTGAGTGATGGACCTCTTTCAAAGTTTATTCATCATTCAGTTAATTTGAATGACCTTTGGTAGTGAAGTTTTTGAAAACAGGCCAAAGGATGTCTAAAAGCACTAACCTAAATGTGTGTATATAGTATGGACAAATGCACCAGCCCTCTGCTATCCTCCCCCCAACCCCCGCCCCCCACATCCCATCCAGGGAACTGCCCCCCTCTGCCTTCCTGAATCTTGATCAGACTTAGTATAGAACAAGGAAATTCAGGACATTTTGATCAGGGGCTTCATTATTTCAAAGTATTTTTACCTTTGGGAATTCTCTGGAGCTAGATCCTAATTATTCTCTCAGTGTTAACAATCTCTTAGGAATGCCTGAGCCAACAAGTATTTATAGCACATAGACCATGTCGAGCACTGGGGTTCCAGGGAGAACCAGGACCCTCCCTTGGTGGCCACACTGACTTACAAAAAGAAGCCAGGCCTGACTTTTAAATGTGTAATGACTCAGCCAAATACAGTCTTGGAGAAAGGTTCAACATTTGAGCTTCATGATGTTCTCTCCTCCAATTAACCCTCTTTCCTTTGGTGCCTTTCCTTGTCAAAAGGGTTTTTGTTAAATATTAAAATATGAGGGATGTTCTTCAAGAGATTTTTCAATAGGGCTTTATGTTTCTCAGAAGAAAGGAGATGTACAAACCCGGTAACTAGGGGCACCTGGGTGGCTCAGTCGTTAAGCGTCTGCCTTCGGCTCAGGTCATGATCCCAGGGTCCTGGGATGGAGCCCCACATCGGGCTCCCTGCTCGGCGGGAAGCCTGCTTCTCCCTCTGCCCCTCCCCCTGCTTGTGTTCCCTCTCTCACTGTGTCTCTGTCAAATAAATAAATAAAATCGTAAAAAAAACCCCAAAAAACCGGTAACTACAGGAAACAGAACGATGGGCATGATAATGTTGACGTCATACCTGAAGTGGAGTGATATTGAATTTATTTTTCAGGTTTAATTAAGCCTGAAGCCCCCGAAATACCCCATCTCCAATCGTTACAGAAGAGGGGAGCAGATGACTTGAAATAATGAGGAAAAACTACAAATCTTAGGATTTTGTCAGAAACCCTGAATTCTCCCAAGACAGTTAATAGCGGAATTAGCCCCAAGGAGCTAGTACCCATCCTCTTGCCTGCAGGCTGCTTTTGGAAATTAGGATGGGCTCTGTCCCTCCCAGGTGAAGCCTTCTCAGTGCACCATGCTTAGTGACAACTCCAGAGTAGGGGCCACCTATTGCTTCTTTTTCCAAGCTCATGGAAATGTCATTGCTTTTCTCAAGATTTCTGAGAATTCCCAGGGGCCTTCTGGCTTCTAGCATCTGCTTCTGTAACATAGTGTAAACTCACAAATCAGCTTACTGTCCTCAAGTGTGGTCCCTGCTTAGACTCTGAAACCACCGTTCCACCATCACCATTAAAAGCCTCTCACGGGGCGCCTGGGTGGCTCAGTCGGTTAAGCGTCCACTCTTGGTTTTGGCTCAGGTCATGATCTCAGGGTTGTGAGATCGAGTTCCACATCAGGCTCCGACCTAAAGTGCTGAGTCTGCTTGAGATTCTCTTTCCCTCTCCCTCTGCTCCTCCACCCCTTCTCTCTCTCTCTCAAATAAATAAATGTTAAATAAAATCTTTAAAAAACCAATAATAATAATAATAAAAGCCTCTAACACAAGATGGTTTGTGTGTGGGGGGGTGCCTGGGTAGCTCAGTTGGTTAGGCATCTGCCTTTGGCTCAGGTCATGATCCCGGGGTCCTGGGATCAAGCCCTGCATTGGGCTCCTTTGCTCAGCAGAGAGCCTGTTTCTCCCTCTCCCTCTGCTTGCTGCTCCCTCTGCTTGTGCATGCTCTCTCTCTCTCTCTGACAAATAAATAAATAAAATCTTAAAAAAAAAAAAAGTGTGTGTGTGTGTGTGTGTGTGTGTGTGTGTGTAGAAAGGTTTATTCATTTGGTCAACATCAAACATATTAGCGAGACCTGTTCTTACAAGTCTTTGCCAGGCTCATGCACCCTCTCTTCACTCCCTTTCTTTCCTTCTTCCCTTCTTTTGACGTAATGTTCAAATTCTCCCCCTTTGTTTATGTGGAACAATTTAGCTCTCCTCAGCTCCTTCTCCTAAACCTTTGCACAGCTAACTGGGTTTAAATGGCCAGATGCAGTTCATCAATGAAAGCCATCTTCCTCTCACGGAGTGTGGTAGTTTTAAACACGTCCACAGATACATCTTTCCAAGATTTAAACATGTCTCTGATAGGTCTTTCAAAGGGTGATACCAAATCCACCTCCCCGTTAGTACGGGCTGAATTCAGTGACTCACTTCCAATAAACTCATGTGGCAGAAGTGATGTGTGTGACTTCCCAGGTGAGCACATAAATGGCACTATGACTTTCCTCTCTCAGGTCACTCACCCTGGGGCAAGCCAGCTGCCATGTCGCCAGGACACTCAAGCAGGTGTGGAAACCCAGAGAGACTTCTGGCTTGTCTTTCTCCATTGCTAGTCATTCCTACCAAGCAGAGTTCTGGGTCGGAGTGCAAAGTGGGACAGGGGTGAGGGAAGGTGCTGGGTCACAGCCGAGGAGCAGAAAGACAAGCAACACTGAGGTGATCGAGTGCAATGGAGAAGGCCACAGGCTCTGGACCACAAAAACCTCAGTCTGAGGGCCAGCTCCACTTCTTACTACCATCCCCTCTAAGCTTCTGAAACTGCAGTTTGCTCATCTGTACCACCGGGCATTATCTCTTTCAGGGAGAGGCTGTTGGGAGTGAGTGGGTTGAGGCAGAGACAGGCTTGGTGTCAGGCCCGGCCCAGCGAAAGTACTCCCTCAGTGATAATAACTATCATCACCGGCTGAGCACCTACTGTGTGTCAGGCTCTGCGGGAGCAGCATTACCTATATTATCATATCATTTTTAATACTCACACAGCAACTCAACAAGGTCGATAGGGTGTAGTGGTGGCCTAATGTGCCCTCAAAAGATATGTCCAAATCATAATCCCAAGTCCGTATGAATGGGATCTTATTTGGAAACAGGGTCTTTGCCGATATAATTAAGTTAAGGATCTAGGGATGACATCATCCTGGATTTAGAGAAGGCCCTAAATCGGATGACTTGGTGACCTCAGGAAAAAAAGGAGAACACGAGATAGGAGAGACACAGGAAAGGCCATGTGAAGCTGGAGGCAGACAATGGGAGTTATGTTGCCACAAACCAAGGAAGACCAGAGCTGGATGGACTCTCCTCCAGAGCCTTTGGTGGATATGACTTTGCTGACACCTCCATTCTGTACTCCCTGCCTCTAAAATTATGAAAAGAATCAATTTCTATTATTTTAAGCCACCGTGTTTGTGGTCATTTGTTACAGGAGCCCTAGGCAACCAATATGTATGTTTTTATCCTCATTTATAGGTAAGGAAATGAAAGTGAACTAACTTGTTTGGGGTCTGTTTTTAGGCAAAGAACCGATTTATGCTACATAAACATAAAGCTACTGAGTGCCCATAAGAGAAATGATCAGGAACCAAAACAGGAAAATTAGGACAAATGCGTAGCTCCAGGTGTCTACTGGAGAAAAGGAAAATGAGTGCACATCATTTCACTTAATGTGCAACTTCGTGCAAATACCAGAGCTCACTTAATTAGGCCAGGAGAAACCCTCTTGGAAGGAAAAAGCTAGCAAAATAGAACTCAGGGTAACGTGTAAAACAGCTCAGCACAACTCTGTGGAAGAGAGCAGACCAGCTAGAACCAGCCTGAACCAGCCCTGAGGACTGATGATTTAGACTCTGGGGAGACTTTGAACAGATTAAATTAATGGAGCAATTAGGGGGCAGGAAGCAGGCTAAGCCTCTTAAAATCTAGGAATTGAAGGGGAAATTTTCAGAACAATTTGGTTCGTAGGAAACAATCGAGTCTTGCACTTTAATTTCTCTTTGTTTGGTTTCTTTTTAAGATGCTGAAATGGCAAGTCTGAAGAGAAATAAATAATCACAGATTCTTATGAAATTCAAACAGTGGGGAATCATTATTTTTAAAGGTCTACCCATTTCCCAAGGAGCCAAGAAGCCATGCCTAGTCTTGAGGGTTTAATCTACTTATACATGGGAAAGATTTCTCCTAACTTACACCACCATCATCCCAAGAGGCGTCACTTGCCTTTCTTTGGAAAAAAATTTGCATTTTCCATAGTTGCAAAAATAACAAATGCTCAATGTACGAAACCAGGAAAACTTGAAAAAGTGCAAAGGAAAAAGTAAACACCATAATCCCACCTCCCACGTATTGAAATATTTTCCTGATATTTTAGATATAGCTACAGCTACATACAAATAATTCAAAACCAAACTGTAGTTTCCACTCCTGCATGTTCATGGGAGGGGTAGGGTGAGACATAAAGCATATTTGTGGAGAAAAAAATTAAATAGCTAACAATAGTATTTACTTTGAGTCAAACATCCTGAACACTTCATACATATTAACTCTAAGAAACTTTTGCCTACCACCCAATCCAAAGATCTCATCTGTATTTAACTCATTTAATTCTCAGTACCTCTTTATTTGTGAGTGCCATCCCTATTTTGTAGATAGGGAAACTGAGGCACGTGAAGAACGTGCCCCAAATCATATTGCCGGCAAGTGGCGAGCCGGGATTTGCTCCAGTCGAGGTGGGAAGCAAATGCTCAGCTGCTTCCCTTTAGAGACTAGCGTAGGGGAGGGACTCACGGTTCAAGTTCCCCTGGTTGGTCGCTTCTGTCCCAGAGTGACCTCCACCAGAGTCATCAAGGAATCTTGGTTTGTAATCTTGTGATGGAGAGCACGAGACAAAGAGGGGGTGGGGAAACCGGCCCGATGAGAGCCCAGAGAGAGGGCCTCGGCGTCCCGCCTAAGGCTGGGTCCGTGACCACACCCACCCACGGCTTCCCACGGCCACACCCACCCACGCCCACCACCCCTACAGCCAAGCTCGCCCCCACTGCCCACTGTGGGCAGAGCCTGAGAGGCGAGGGCCCCTGAGATGCTGACAGCAGGAAAGGTAGCCCCATAGTGCTCTGAACCTTAAGAAAAGGTCCACCACGCACACATTTGCCTTGCGCAGGTCGTTTTGGAGAAATCCCACATTTCTCCAGTTTCGGAGAAGTGGCTGAATCCCACGTTTGAGCTGGGCAGTGAAGGGGGAGGAGAAGCCTCGGTGGGCTGAGATTCTGGAAACAGCAGTGAGCCCCTGGGAATCTGGATGAATCTTGAGTAGGACACCGTACATAGATTTTAACACAAACATGGATTAGAGGATACAACCTATACTATTTCAAGCCCAGAGGGCTGAATGATCTCAGCCCACATCTGGAAGAGATACACATTCATACATGCATATATATGCATGGTTTCTATCACATGTATGTTACGTGTGATTTTATATATAACACACATGACAAAACATGTACAAGTAGATAAGTAGATCATTCTTTACAAAAGTGACATCATATACAATATAATAAATCTAAGATACAGTATATATTATATAAATATAACATGAATACATTACATAGCATATTATAGTATGTTATATAACATATATACACAACAAAATATGCACATTTTATGTATAAGATATACAAGCACATATTGATGCATTTTTTATTAAAATGTAATATATATGGTTTTAATTTTCTTCCCAATTAATTTTTTTCTTTATAAAAATAGGACATTATTATATATACAGCTCCATGGGGTTTTTACTTAGGAATATACTTTTGGTAATATTGTTTTACAATATGATTGTTAATACATATAGTTTTAAAGATTTATTTATTTTAGAGAGAGTGTGCACGAGCAGGGGGAGGGGCAGAGGAAGAGGAGAGAAGCAGACTCCCCGCTGAGCACAGAGCCAGAGGCAAGGCTGGATGCAAGGCTCGATCCCATGACTCTGAGATCTTGACCTGAGCAGAAATCAAGAGTTGGACACTTTTTTTTTAATAGTTTATTTTTGTTTATTTTTTACTTTTTAAAAATTTTCTTTTATTTTATTATGTTATGTTAATCACCATACATCATTAGTTTTTGATGTAGTGTTCCATGATTCATGGTTTGCGTATAACACCCAGTGCTCCATTCAGTACGTGCCCTCTTTAATACCCATCACTGGGCTGACCCATCCCCCCACCCCCCTCCCCTCTAGAACCCTCGGTTTGTTTCTCAGGGTCCGTAGTCTCTCATGGTTCGTAACTGACTGAGCGGCTACTGACTGAGTCACGTAACAACCACCTGAGTGGTTGTTAATTAACAACAATTAAAAATATATTGTTAATATATTTTTATGTTCTATGTGGAGGGACCATAATTTGCTTAACCATCTCCTGTTTTGGTTATTTGGGCTGTTTTGAGTTTCTGTTATTATAAAGAGTTCCGCTAATGAACTTTCTTATGAGTAGATCTTTGCTTTGACCATACAGCCCGCACAAGTCAGGGCCTGATGGGAAACAGGAGGCACACTAAAACTGGGTAATTGAGGGATGTCTAATAAAAGGGTGGTATACAAAAAAGGTGTGAAACCAGCTAGGGATGGTATAGTGCCCAGGGAGATTACCACCCCTGGACTGGAGGGGGCAGAGAGGGAGCACTTACCAGAAGCTGGAGAGGGTAACTTAGGGAAAGCGTCTCCTGATAGGAGCTATTCCCTTTGGTGCAGAGATGCAGCCAACCTAGGCCGCGGAGGAAGCCGGGGAAACAGTACCCTCACCCTCTTCCCATCTTCCCAGGTCCTTCCCATGACTCTCCTTAGCAGGGCTCAGCCAGAGGCCAGAGCCCAGGGTCACACTGGTCAGCCCCCAGAGGCACAGAAAGATGGAAAAGGGTAGTAGAGTGGATCTGGAGAGGCAAACTGAGGTTAGTGTGCCATAAAGAAAGATGATAACGATTTCACACCCAACTGCAGTGTGAAAGAGCACCTATTTCTTTATAATACCTGTATAGAAACTGGGCATTACCACTTTAGGAAGCTGTGTAATGGTTCTCAACAATCAGGTCCAAATCCCTGGACCCTCGAAGTGTTACCACATACTGAAGAAAGATCTTTGCAGATGTGATTAAGGATCCAAGTGGGTATTACATGCAATCACAAAGTCTCCTTATAACACAGAGGCAGAGGGACATTTGACCCAGGAGAAGGCAACATGACACAGCAGAGAATGGAGTCATGTGGCTACAAGCCAAGAAATGCCAACATCTACCAGAAGTTTGCGTTTGACCCCAGCTTCAACACTATAAGCTGTGTGACCTTGGACAAGATCCTTCACCTCGCTAAGCTTTAGTTACCTGTTTGTAAGGTGATGATAGTCTCTCCTACCTACCTGTGCTAACAGGGTTAGATGAGACAATGACGTCAATGTGTTCGAGGCAGTACCTGGACTCCCCCTCTCCATAGATCTAGCAGGGGTCAGCCCACTTTCCTACAAAGGGCCAAACTGTAAATGTTTTAGGTTTTGTAGCCCACAGTCTGTGTTGGAACTATGCAACTCTGTTGTCGCAGCCCCCAGTCACAGATGTTACGTAAATGAGTGAGCATGGCTGTACCTATAAAAGCGGACTTAGAAAAACAGGCAGTGTGCAGGATTTGGCCCACAAGCTGTAGCTGGTCAATCCTTAATCTAAATGAGAGAGGAGTCAGCCAACTATGGCCCACAGGCCAAATCTTGCCTACGGCCTGTTTTTGTAACTTGTGAGCTAAGGATGCTTTTTACATGTTTTTAAATGGGTGGAAAACGAAAAGAAGAAGATTTTTTTTTTTTTAAAGATTTTTATTTATTTGACAGAGAGAGCACAAGCAGAGGGAGAGAGAGAGAGAAGCAGGCTCCCCGCTGAGCCAGGAGCCCGATGTGGGACTCGATCCCAGGACCCTGGGATCATGACCCGGGCCAAAGGCAGCCGCTTAACCGACTGAGCCACCCAGGTGTCCCAAGAAGAAGATTATTTTATGACACATGAAATTGTAGGGAATTCAAATTTCAGTGTCCATAAATAAAGTTTTATTGGAACACACTTATTTGTTTATGCGTCAGCCACGGCTGCTCTCAGGGGGCAAAGGCAGAGTTGAATGGATGCAACAGAGACTGTTAAGTGGCACCCTCAGTGATCTGCACGTAGCTCAGTGGCTATTGTGGACTAAAGATGGGCAGGTCTTTGTTCCTGGTCCCTGGAAGTTACCCTCTAAATTCTTGGAATTTCCCAAGTGTAAGGAGTGTTTTTATTATTCATGGTGGGGCCTGATAGTTTATGCTAATGAGGTGACTCTCGGGTGGGTCCCTGGATAGTTTATGCCGATGAGATGGTACAGATTGGGGACTGGCAACATCAGAAAGGCCATTTGAGCCACATGATATCAGTCTGACCTCTGGGGAAGGCAGGGAGGCCGGAGATTGAGTTCATTTGCTTGGCCACTGATTCAATCATGTCTATGTAATGAAACTCCAATTAAAACTCTAGACACAAACCTTGGATGAGCTTCCCTGGTTGTTGAAACACATCAAGATGGTGGGAGAGGGGCGCATCTTGAGAACATAGAAAATTTCACTTTTGGGATCCTCCAACTCCCTCTCTGCATCTCTGCATTTGGCTGGTCCTCATTTGTATCCTTTATGGTAAAACAGTCATCATAAGTAGAACTCACTTTCCTGAGTTCTGTGAGTTATTCTAGTGCATTCTTAAAATTGAGGGGGCCGTGGGGGCTTCTAAATTTATAGCCAGCTGGTCAGAAGTGTGGATGACCTGGAAACCCCAGAGGCTGAGACTGGTGTCCAAAGTGAGGGGAATCTTGCCGAGAACTGTGCCCTTAATCTGTGCAATCTGATCCACCTCCAGGTAGTTGGAGCCAGAATTGCATTTCAACAGTGCACGACAAATTGCAGTGGTGCAGTTAAAACTCAACAGTATGTTCAGGGTCAAATCACACCACAGTATGGTGGCATTAAATGTATTTTATTATTTTATACATACACAATATGTGTAAATATGTGTATTCCAGTCCTGTCAAAATAAACCAAAAAAGAGAAAAGTGGACTTGGAATGTCATATTTTTTAGGGTACAGTGGAATGTGGGTTATTGTTGAATCTGATGGCCAAGCATGTGATCACACCATAGCTATTCTAAAAGAAGACAGTACAGGTCAGCAGTACTAGATTAAGTACTCTTCACAGTGCTCCCAACTCCTAGCAAAGCAACAATCAGACAGTTAGGAAATTTAAAATGGCATATCTCATGATAGTAGAATTCCTTCACAAACATAAAAAAATGAGAATGAAGCTGCAACCAAAGAAGCTCACTTTTGAGTGGCCCATTCTTAGCCAAACAAGGAAAGCCAACTATCGATAATATGTTAATTAAATCACGTTTGATCACAACAGCTGAAGAAATAGGTCCAGAGAAAATAAACGTGTTTATTCGATTTTCTTCAATTACCTAAAGAATTGAGGACTTTGGGGGCAATGTAAATAGTCAATTAAAAAACAAAGCAAATAATTTTGAGTGGTTTTCTGTGGCCCTTGCTGAGATGATAGATGTTACTGATACCGGTCAGTTGTTGGAGAAGTCAATGCCAAGTTTGAAGTGGCTGAGGAATGAGCCTCTATGAAGAGTCTGCATGGAACAACTAGAGTTGAGAATATTTTCAAAGAAGTTAATTCATTCAGTATAAACTGAAGTGGAATCCGCTAAGATGTGTTAGGACTGATGGTGATAAAAATAGGTGTGGAGCAGAAAGAGAAAGTATTAGTTGGAAAATTTTACAAAGCTTGTGGAAATGTAAGGTATTAAAACTCTGTGGTTATTCATTGTATTATTCATCTGCTGGCACTTGGCAGAAAATACTTCAGTCTATCATGTGGGATTGAACAAGTAGTGTCATTTGCTGTGGACTGAACCGTTGTCAGTTCTGTGGATTTTTGTCACAAATAGAAGCTAAATACCCCGACTTTCACTACTACACTACAGTTCTGGGACTTTTCACTGGTAAAGATTTATAGCAATTTTTGAACTTGGGCCTGAGAGTCACATTTTTCTGAAAAAGTTTTTTTAATTTTTTATTATTTTTATTTATTTCTTTATTTATTGAGCAATAATTATTGAACACTGAATGGCTTTGAAAATTAACTTCGGCTGCAGGCTTGATAATGCTTCTTAAGGAATTCAGTCTAAAATTAAAAGACTAAACTGTATGTGTACCAAACTTATATACTGCAATAAAGTCATTTGAAGATACCTAATGTTGCTTGAATCACAAGTAGTGTCAAGTTGCTTTATATACTTGGCATGCTTTCACAAGTTAAAATGAGAAGAGAGCTCTCCAATCCCACATAGATTTTCAGGGGAAATATTTTCAGAGCTCAGATGATAGTTGCAGCAGAATTTTTTGAACCTCCATGAAAGTATAAGAGGAATTTCCATATTAAAATCCAATTGACTGCAATCGAGGAACTTCCACATAACCTTCGATTGGAAGTGATTATTGCATTGTAATGATATGCGAACAGGCCAGTAAGAAGAGAATCTAACAGATTTCTAATAATGTGCTCAAAATTCATTATATGTCTGTGGATTGATAGCGGTACTTGGTAGTACCTAGCTGTGTGAGAAGATATTTTCAAAGATGAAATACATGAAATCTCATTACAGGTCAGTATTAAGAGATGAACACTTGCAACAGATTTTGATGAATGCTAGTGGGAACACTAACTTTGAACCCCAATTGAGCAAAACGTTGGTTTTAAAAAAAAGAATTCCATTCTTACCATTAGTAGACCTACATTACTGAAAATTATGTAATTGTTATTGGCAATTATTTGCATTGTTATTATTATTGTTGTTTTTAAAAAAGATTTATTTATTTATTTTAGAGAGAGAGAGCAGGAGCAGGGGGAGGGGCAGAGGAAGGAGGGGAGAGAGAGAGAGAGAGAGAGAGAGAGGTAGACTCCCTGTTGAGTGCAGAGCCCTGTGCAGGGCTCATTCTCAAGACCTTGAGATCATGACCTGAGCTGAAATCAAGAGTCAGATGCCCAACCAACTGAGCCACCCAGGTGCCTCTATTATTGCTGTTATTGTTATATTTTGAATTTTGTCAGTAAGAATTTTATGGCAATTTGTATTCTCTCTTATTGTTTAAGTACCTACATAATATCCTCAATTTTAGCTCTTGGCCCATAAAGCCTACAATATTTCCTCTCCAGTCCTCAAAAGAAAAAATTTATTGAGCTTGGATCTAGACGATGTATACCAAAATGTTAACAGTGGGTTTTCCTGAGTATTTAGATTATGAAAATTTTATTTATTTTTTACTCTTGCTATTTGTATGTTCTCATTTTATTGGCAATGAACATGTATTAACTATGTAACAAAGAAAATAAGCTATTTATGAAATCAGTTCTATAATGAGAAAATATTCCTCCAATCAAGTTGATAAATGCATCATTGGTGGAAGTACTCTGTTCCGTTCTTGCTTGGGAAGGAGGCTTACTTTTATGGAATTAATTCCTTCTCATTAGGAGCACAAAACAGCTTTGACACTGAAGACTTTCCACGAAGAGAAGCCCTTGTGTTTTGCTCAGAACCACATCGGAGCAGAGAATTTCCAGGAGGACACTTTCATCTGCCACAAGGTTGAGTGAGAATTTTCAGAAGCCTCGCTCTACCTTGTGGGGACAGGCAGAATGAACGGCCTCTGGGGTGACCTCCAGCCACAGTGTCTGACATTTTGCCACTTGAGAATGCTCTAGAGCAGATTGAACATTTGATTGGAAGTAACTATCCCAAGACTGGATCCATGATCACAGGGTAGAGGAGATCCAGGCAGCTGAAAAGAGATGAAAAATGAACCCTATCTGTTTTACCCAGTAGCCATCTGGATGGATGGTGGTCTGGCAAACCTTTTATCTGTTTTCAAAAGAAACTTTACACTGAATTCCAATATATATAAATCCAGTTTTTTTTTTTAAGATTTTATTTATTTGACAGAGAAAGAGAGAGAACACAAGTAGGGGGGAGGGGCAGAGAGAGAGAGGGAGAAGCAGGCTCCCCACTGAGCAGGGACCCGGACATGGGGCTTGATCCCATGACCCTGGGACCATGACCTGAGTGGAAGGCTGATGCTTAACCAACTGAGCCACCCAGGTGCCCATATTTTATAATTTCAAATGGCAGTATTTACCATTTATGGTAATCAAGCAACAAGGGAAATGGGCTGTTTGGTTAAAAATTAAACTTGAAATTAGGTTTAGATTATGTTTGTATTATGTTTCTGTTGCATGGAATCAAAAAAACCCTGATTTCCACATGTGTGTTTTTGCAAGTGGTAACAGCTTTTAACTGCCCGATTCGCAAGCTCAGGATAGTCTCCAATTAAACTGACCTAAAAGCTGGAAAGAAGAGTAGTAGAAACTTTTTTTCTCAAACACTGAATCACTAGTATTCTCTTCTAAGTGCTAATACTTCTTATCATGGGTATAAAAGGCAATCGGATATCATCCAAACTACAATAAACATTAAGATGATTAATATGGTGTGTCTGCCTGCTGAAGGGCCAATTATTGCACGATTCACTATGATGCTGGGTTCGGTTGTAAGTGCATGGATATGCACGGATCTGAATATTCTTCAGAAATGAAGATAAAACTATGATCTTCCTCATCAGTGTAGTTACAGGAAGGTCACAGAAGCATCAAATACACAGTCAATAAACATGTTAACAGAATGAATAAATGAATGAGATTTTCTCTACAGAAGGGTTAGTCTGGCAGCACGAGTCTGTGCGAGGGTAGTGTCCGCCATGTTGAAATCTGATATGGAATGTTTGAGTGTGGGTGTGTGTGTGTGTGTGTGTGTGTGTGTGTTGGGGCTTTTAGAGACACTCTAGTGAAGTAGTTACGAACAAAGGCTCTGGAGTAAGATTCCCCAGGTTCGAATCCCAGCTCCACCATTTACTAGCTACATGGCCTTGGGAAAATTGCTTAGCTTCATGGCCTTGGGAAAATTGCTTAGCTTCTTTATGCCTTAGTTTTCTCATCTGTAGACTGAGCGTAATAATAGCACCCAATTCGTAGGGTAGTTGTAAGGATTAAACGAGGTATTCGTGCAAAGAACTTAAAATCTTCTTATTTAAAGCCAGTAAAATAATTAAAATATACTAAAGAAATGGAAATTGAAAGCAAATTTAAAAAAATATATTTTTAAAGTAATCTCTACACCCAGCATAGGGGCTCAAACTTTCAACACTGAGATCAAGAGTTGCATGCTCTACTGACGGAACCAGCCAGGCACCCTGAAAGAAAATGTTTATAAAATTCTCCAAGGAACCTGAAGATTTCAGGGAATAGAGCTTGAAAAATAGTAGTTTGAGGTGAAAATGAGTGTGTGTTTGTGCATCTCAAAGCAAAATGACCTCCTCCTTTCAGTTCAGTTGCTCAGTTTATCCCAGAGGTACCCTCTAGTGCATTCCCACAACACTGCTTTGACCTAATTCCCAAATCTTCATTTCTATCCTATGCATAACCAAATTTCCTCTGTAAGAAGGATGGTGTAATAGTTTCCTAGGGCTGCCCTAACAAATTGGCACAAATTGGATGGCTTAAAACAACAAAAATGTATTCTTTCACAATTCTGGAAACTAGAAGTCTGCAATCAAGGTTTTGACAGGGCTCTGCTCCCTCTGAAACTTGTAGGGGAAATCCTTCCTTGCCTCTTCCAGCTTCTGGAGGTTTGCCAGCCATCCCCGTCCTTCCATGGTTTGTAGACATGACTCTCCAGTCCTCAGTCTTCATGCTGTGTTCCCCTGTGTGTCTTCACGTTGTCTTCCGGATCCACAGTTCCCCTTTAGAAGGTCACCAGTCAGACTGGCTTATGGCCCACCCTAATGATCTCATTTTAACTTGATTACCTCGGTAGAGAGCCTATCAGCAAATAAGGTTACATTCGGAAGTACTGGGGGTAGGACTTCAACATATCTTTTTTAGGGGAGACACGATTCAAGCCATAACAGATGGCAGTGAAGATGGTCCAAGCTGCTAAGCTTTGGAGGATGACAGCTAAGTGCCGTAGGTGTCTCTGAGGGACTGACCAGGCCTCAGACACACGGAAGGGTTTGAGTCTGCCCCTAGTTGGAAAAGGGACCTAGCATGCATTGAGTGTTGCTATGTGCATGGTGCTGCAGTAAGCATGCTCCCAGCATCACCTGTAAACTGCACACTCTCCCCTTGTGACGTAGGTGTTAGCGTGACCATTTTACAGATGAGGAAACTGAGGCCTGGTGAGGTCTATAGACTAGGACTTGATCAATTTGGGATTCTTTTTGTGGTCTACCAGAGAGAGTGGGCTTTGCTGTCTGTGGTCTTGACTGTGTCACTTCCATTCCTGGACTGCAGGTGGGTTTAGAATCTAGTCAGTGATTCTGGAGACAGTCCCCGTTTTCTTCGTTTTAGACATGACTCACTGAGTCACATCCTTTATCTGGATTTAACCATGAGCAGCGTATGAAAGAGGAAGTGAAACATTTTGCTCTTTTTCTCAGAGGTGCCCCAACTCTCAGAGTTTTATGACCAGGCCCTGATTTGAAATGCTGACTTTTGATGGCCCAGCATGTGCTGGAAGATGTTTTTAATTGGAGAATAACGGGAAACTCCATGCCACTGGGACCTGTGTTGGAGACGGAACCAAGAATCACGACCCCGTGCCAGGCCCCAAGTCTAAGCATGCACTTATGTTTTCTCACTTAACTCACAGAAAATGCCCAATGAGATTGGTGTTCTAGCCCCATTTCCAGATGAAAAAATGGAGGCCCACGGTCTAATTGAATCTCTTATAAGTGGGAAGAGTCAGGATTCGTCTGATTTGATAGCCCATGATCTGAATCATGACTGCCCCCCAGTTACACAGTGCGCGCACACACACGCGCATGCACACACACACACACACACACACCCCTATCACCACCACCAACAAACACTCAGCAGAGCTCAGGTTTAGGGAGATGCTAATATCTTCACCTTGAGAGTGTTCACGCCCTGCTCTCCAGAACCACGAGCAGGGGCCTTACCCCCACCCACACGGTACTATAAGAACGGCTCACCCACCCAGGGGACCCTCTCCCCCTCTGCTGGCGCAGGTGGTTCTGTCTCGTTCAATGTGGAAATGCACAGACTGAGGTTTCTCTTCACGCTGCATTTCCTTTGTCTCCCCACCCACCCTATCACTTTGTACTTATTAACACCGCAGGCTTACCCAGCACCTTTTATTTTTAGGATCTCAAAATGTTGGAACAAGACATTTGTATTATTTTCCTGTGCTCATGACTAGGGAAATCGGAATCACAAAGACTTTTATGATCGTGATGACTTGGACGGTCAGGCAGCGAACAATGCCAAAGAGGAAAGCACGGGGGGCGGGGGCTGCGTGGCGCCAGCGCGCAGGGGGCATGGATCTGGCTCAGAACCGGGAGCCCAGCAGCCACGCTTCAGCTGCTAAACCCGCTGACCTGTCCCCGGGACTCGGGGCTGGCCGCTCTGTGTGAAAACAGTCTCTCCCTTCCACGACCCTGTCTGCCGCTGCGGCGACCAGCACTAGCTAGGGCCGGGAGGCCGACAGCTGGGCCTCCTCGAAGTGATGCTCACCCGCGTTAGCCATTTTAACAGTAATTTAAAATTCATTTCAAATACTAGAAATAGCAGTTTGTCACTTTCTCTGTTGTTGTTGTTGGTTTTTTTTTTTTTCCAGAGACATATTAATATGGATGCGGCTGGCAGGTTCCAAGCTTTGAATTGTGCTCATTAAATCACAGCTGGCTGGGAGTATGTGTCAATCTATGCCTTTATTTCTCAAGCTGGTTTTATAATGAAATTAAAATGGACTCCTCCAGACAGCCCCTTCCCAGCAAGCAAAGCAGCTTACCCTCTGGGGAGTGGATACTGTGTTCCGAGGATGCTCTTTTCTCAGAAGAAATGCATATATAATTTTGGTAATTAAAACATTTAATTTGGTGATTACCCTCACAAAAAGACACCACTTGAATTAACCCTGGTGGGGGAACATCGCATCCAGCTGTTACAGCCCGGGCTTGCTTGAAGGAACAGCCCACCTGCTTGGGGGTGTTCTCTTGTCACTCACCATATACCAGTTTTCTGAGCTGACGTGTCGCTGGGCAGATGGCCCCCAATGTTACTCATTTTCCTCTGCTGGAATGCATGGTTGGATTTCTGAAACTCAGTATTTATTTTTAAAAAGAGCTATAGAAAAAGCTGATTCAAAAAAAAAAAAAAAGAAAAAGCTGATTCATTGTTACTCTAGAGGAATTCCTGAAGGGAAGATAATACCCTAAAGACTAGACATTACATGTAAAACTTTTTGCTTTCAATAAAACTAGCTATATCAAATAAATTCACCCGGTGAGCTTGTTGAACAAGGGGATTCCTGGATCCAGCCTGGACCTATTGAAACAGGAACCCAGTCAGGAGCCTGGGAATCAGGCTTTTTAACAAGCTCCTTGGGTGATTCATTAGCATCCTGAAATTTGGGAGTCACTGGAGGGGGGGCACCCACTCATCATCAGTGCAAAATTGGGGTGCAACCGTGAGTCAGGGGAGTGATGTGCCTGACCTTTGATTGGGTGCAGCTCAGCTCACCTGGCAGCCTCTGTGCTTCATTTGGAAATGACAAATTAGAAAATGATGTGCAATTAAGCTTTTCAAGAGGCAGGTAATCAGTTTACCCACTCCTGTACCTCAGAGGCAGACTTTGTGTCCCTGGGTAATCAGGAAAGTCACCGAGACTCCCCGTGTCTTGTGGGCTGAAGGATGACAGAGCAGAAGCTCTCAGATGCTGCCTGTCAACCCGGAAAACAGAACAGGCTGAGTGAGTCCTGCAGCCTCACCCCAGCTGGCTCCCAAGTCAGAAGCTGCTGAGGAGGAGCCCAGCATATCTGCAGATGTTTATGCAGTGGTTTCTAAATGTCAGCCCAACCCAGGTTTCTGGACCTCTGCTGGCTATACCAGAGCCACCTGGGGGGTGGGGTGGGGGGGTGGGGTGGGGTATTAAAAATACAGATTCCTGGGCCCCAACCCAGAGCCACTGACAGACTGCCTTGGAGGCTGGGCCCTGAAATCTGTGTTCATTGCAATCCTCCCTAGGGTTCTGGAATCTCTGTGAACAGACAGCACTGCTTGTTGGCTCATGGGGTTATTAGAGAGAAATCCCCAGAGAAGTCGGTGTAAAGAAAGGAGATATCACATGGCAGGGCAACTGTAATTCTGCAGTCAGTGGAGTCTACCAGATGTCCAAATGAGGGGACGGCATTCGCAGAGGATTGCAAAGAAAATGGGCCCTTCCAGAGAGGTTGTGTAATTCACATTTTTTTCTCCCACCAGCACTGGCCCTTCCAGAGAGCTGGGGAGTAGCATGGAGAAGATTCTAAGTGCACAGGTTCCTGGTTCCTCGGAGAGATTTCTTTTAAAGGGGTATTTCCAGGGGCGCCTGGGTGGCTCGGTTGGTTAGGCAACTGCCTTCGGCTCAGGTCATGATCCTGGAGTCCCGGGATCGAGTCCCGCATCGGGGCTCCCTGCTCAGCGGGGGGTCTGCTTCTCCCTCTGACCCTCCCCCCTCTCATGCTGTCTCTCATTCTCTCTCTCGCAAATAAATAAAAAATTTAAAAAAAAAGGGGGTATTTCCAGTGGTGTGCTGTAGGGGGGTTCTCTGGGGGAAAAAAGAATTAGTCTTAATTTGTAATGTTTGCTGGTTTCCCTGGAGCTTTAAAATTGGCCACTCCCTCCGTGGCCAATTTTAAGCTACCACCGCGCTATCACTGAGCGCAAAGTTGAGAGGAGATGCACACAATCAGGTCTTTCCCCTGGCACACCCCTGCTTTGAATTAGGGAAATCGGAATCACAAATCTGCTTTGGCACACCTCAGGGTATTTCCCAAATTCATAGGAGGTCTTCCCGGAAAATATCCAGCAGTATCTGCAGCACCAGCACCAAAGTGTGCTCTAGTGGAATCCCCCTGGGACAGGAACAGGCGGGGTAACGGGGCCTGAGGGCACACCGACTGAGCCCAGCCAGTGCCCCCCGCCCCCCAGGAGCTGATGCCTGATGCCCATATGCACACACTCCCTGAGCAAAAGCCCAGTGGCCTGCCTAAGGCAGAGCCCAGTGTCCTAGCGAAGTGGGGACATGCAGAAGAAACAGGAACTCAGACTTTCAGGTGGGGGGAAAGGGGAGGGGTTCTTTTGGAACCCTGCTACTAGTCACTCAACAAAGACTCAGAGTTCGCAGTATAGGAAATGGGGGTGCTGCCGGTAGCCGTGTACGAGCCTAAGCAGATCCTTCAACCCTAGCTGCAGCCACAGGTGGAGGTGGGAGAGCTCGGTGGAATACATTCTGCACAACCTGAATTGAAGTGGAATGGAAGCTATCCAATTAATCATTCAAATTTGTGTCTAAGTAACCATGATGCTCAGTTATGAATTTCAAGTACTTTAAAGAACTGCTCTGGGGAGAGATGTGAAACCAAGGATGGATATAAAATTAGCACATATTTTCCCAAGTAGGCTAACATGTGTTGGGTGCATAGTGGGAAAGCAAGCAGAGGTCTCTGGGAATTACCTCCTTTGCCCGAGGGAAGAAACAGTGAAGAAACAAAAATGCAGATCCCGATCTGGATGGGAAATAGCTTTCCCGCTCTTGGCCCTCAAGGAGAACTGGTTGGCTCTGAAACAAAAGCCAGCAAAAAACCCCCAAAAAACAAAAAACCAAAAAGCCAGTTGTGTACAACTCTGCCCCGTTCCTATGTTCTGTTAACGTGTCGAACAGATTTGGAGTAAAAGATAAGGAGTTGAGGGACAGCAGAATAGATGGATCGCTTTATTTTTAAGCCACTTCCTCTTCCGAGAACCCGAGCCTAGAGTGTGTGTGTCTGGGGTGGGAATAAGGGAAAGAGTAATATACCATTTAAAAAAAAAAAAAAAACAACAAGCAAATGAGACCCTGCCATGCAATGAGCTACTCTAAACATTTGCTCCCGGGATCGGCTAATGAATGCTTGGAGCCACTGGCTGGTGAGAGCCCATGGTGTACGTCTTCTCGACTCGATGCATCCTCAGTGACGTCCCGCTGAGAGCTTAAAATAGGCCCTAGTGGAAACATTTACACCATGGTAACTGGCAAATCCTGCACGTCAGGCAGATTGTCCCTGGGCACCAGGGGTTACGGGCCTGCCACCACACTGCTTCTGGCAAGTGATCCTACTGATCACTTGTGGGGGATCCTAACCATGTATGCCATTAGTCTGCTCAGGCTGCCATCACAACATGCCGCAGACCAGGGGCCTGAAACAACAGAAATTTCTGTTTTCACAGTTTGGAGACCGGAAGTCTAAGATCAAGGATGGGCAGCGTTGGTTTCTTCAGGCCTCAGTCCTGGGCTTGCGGAGGCCCACCTTCTGTCTGGGACCCCCTAGGCCTCTCCTCTCCGTACATCCCTCATGTCCCTTCCTCCCCTGAGAAGGAGACCAGTAATACTGAATTGGGGCCCCTCATATGACCTCATTTGACCTTAATTACCTCCTTAAAGGGCCTATCTCCAAATACAATCACATTGGGAGGGCTTTGACATAGGAATTTCAGGGTGACAAAATTCAGTCCATTACACTATCTGACAGGCACTTGGGGAGGATGCACTTTACTTTCAGGGCAGTGTAGACATAGGGATTTCAAGCCTGCTGGCATGGTAGACCATGGGAAGGGGGGTCGTAATTCTGTGGAATAAAGGAGGCTTCAATTTGGCAGTGGTACCGCTGGCAAGGTAAGTGTTAGGAAATACTCGTCTTGTCCCACGGAGCCCTGGGGGACCTCGGCACCAGATCCTGCGTCATTTACACCTTTGTGAAATAGGATAGAGGAAAAAAGTAGTGGCTATCCACCTTGTTCTTAAAGATGGAATCATAGAGAAACACAGACGTGGACATTTCCAATCCAAGTATTTACACAGGACGTGCTGAGCACGACCCTAATAGTGACGACTTTTTACAGCATTAAGGAGTAGGCACATGACATCAGTTGGTGCCATCCGAACAAAGACTGGGACTCTTGTTGAGAGCTGTAGAGTGGACTCTGTTCCTCATCCAGGTATAACTCAGGAACCATGTAACCTTGGTTATTGTTATTAGCCATCCTGGGAGCACGAGGGTAGCGAGCCCGAGGATGAAGCCAGCACGCTGAGGAGGGCACCAAGGGAAGAAGCTCAGAGAAATGGAGCTAGAGGCTTGATCAAACCGTGCCTGCAGCTCTGCTGGACACACAGGCAGATTATACATGTTCATCATGGAGGTTAACAAATCCCTTTTATTGTCTAGTCCCATTTTCCCTTTCACTGTGTTTTCTGTTACAGTAAAAATAATCTTCTTAAGGGTGATAACACCAGAGTGTTCTGTGTGAGAGGGGTGGGAGGCGGTTCATGTAACCTGTATGACCAGTTCAGTGTTTCAGTGACGTTATCACACATCCATCCAAATCGCTGTCCCCGTTTCAACCAACTAATGGTGCCCATGTGCTTATGGTAGAGAGGGTGAACAGTGGGAGGAGCAGGACAAGTCCTGTGGGACTGGGGCTATGGCAACAGAACTGGAGGAAGTCCTCTTCAGCCGTCCCCCTGAAGGTGGGGGGACCTTAGAAACTCCCACAAGGATATGCCCTGGCTGAGTCAGGAAGGGGTGTCGGGAGAGGCCGATCTCATTCTGTGGCAGAGCTTTGACAGCTCCGGGCCAGAGGGTATCCACAGCCAAAGGGGAGGAGACGGGCCCAGGGGAGGGTGACGTGCTTCCGTGCCTGAGGGGATTGCCTGAGGTGCCTCTGGCTGGGGGGCCTGGGGGCACGAGTCTTTCTCCTGACCCTGACAGATACCCCTGCCTGGGCTCTGCCTCACCGCCATCAGCTACAGCCCCTGGCGTGTTCTCTGGCAGTCCCTTCACCCTCAAACAATCCTCTCTGTGTCTGCTGGCGACAGGCACCGTGCTGGGTGCTGTGCACAGAGGTGCACGAGGCAGGCTGAGTGTCTGGACAGGTAAGCCCACGGTCACCCCTGCGATGTGTGCTTGAGACAGAGCCTGGCACGGGAGGACAGAGGCGGCTGACCCCTGGGAAGTGGTGTTTGAGCTGAGAGCTGAAGAATGAGCAGGGTTAGCTAAGCAGGGGGGATGACACATGGGGGACACAGCAAGGTCCTGAGGTAGAAAGGGGGAGGTATGTGCTGCTGTCTGCAATCAGTGCTCCCCTTCGCTTCGGGAACTTCTCCTGCCACCCCTCACCCAGCTCAGATGAGCCACTGAGTCCTGGCATGGTAGGGAGGTGGCGAGAGGCAAGGAAGAGCTCAGAGGCTAGGGGAGGCTGGAATGGGGGGGGCTGGGGGGATTTTTCAGGGACTGATGTCTGCCAAAAGTTTAAAAAAAAAAAAAACCCTCAGTGTACTATTAAAAAAAAACAAAACAAGAAAGTTGGAGATTAAGAGGTTGTGTTCAGAAAGTAGAGCTTCTGGAATGAAGATGAGAGAGGTGAAGCAACTCTGGGTGACCGAAGCTGGAGGGACCGGGGCTGGGGCTGTGCCAGAGGTGAGGTGAAAGTAATGGGAAGCAAGTCAAGACACTAAGAACCCAGAGAGATGCGAGCCTGGGAGTTGGCAGGAGTTAGTGGGGGAGATGGAGAGGGTAGGATTGCTGGATGAAAAGACCATGTCTGAGACCACAGACCCTCCAGCCATCGCCATGGCCCTGGGAGAGCACGGGGAGGTTGTAAGGGAGGTTTCCGCGGCCCCCGGACCCTGCTCCCCCATTTCCCTGCTTCGGGTGGTGGACTGCACTGTTGTGTGTGTGGGGGGGGGGGGGGGGGGTAGTGTAACTAGGAACGCAGTGAAAGCTGGGGTTTGGGGACAGACCTTGGAGAAACACCAGGAAAACAACACTCCAGCTTTATTTATGTAATAGATAAACATTTGTTTCCAAAAGCAGGAGTAAATGAAATTTAAAAAGAGAAATGTAAACTCAGGTATTATTAGTACTCTGACTGTATCCTGGTTCTCTGGCCACCCCAGAGCACCCCTGGAAGGGTAACCTAAACAGTAACAAACCACATTTCTTTGGTAACCTAAACAGTAACAAAGCCACCCATGGTTGAGCACCTCCAGCCTTCTGCTGAGTCTTTCCTAGTTATTTCTGGGAGCTCTGCACAAGTGTTTCCAGAAGCTCACAAGTGGCCCTCTCTGGCCCCACTTGGAGTCTACCACTCAGCTCATCTCCCGCTCTCTCTGTGGAGGTTCCTGGTTCTCTAGCCTAGAAGTCACCTGCAGATGTCTTGTTACCTTTCCTGGGGCAGTTCTAGCCCGAGGACTCTGACATCCTAGCCAAGGGTGCCATCTCCTGGGACTCCAAATTGCTGCCTCTAGCCATTTTCTGGAACCTCACTGTTCCTGGATACCTCTGTCTGCACTGCCAGGACCTCCTCTAGATCAGCTCTGGACACTTCGCGGGCAATTGCTAGTGAAGGGTGGAAGGCACAGAGCTCTGCTCTGTGTTCTGGAGCCTTTGATGCAAGAAAGCCAACTCCTGCTACATGTCAAAATAAGGAGACTATTTCCCCCCTTCTTATGTGTGTGACCCAAAAGTCAGCTGGGGTCCCTCTGGCCCTGGCTACTTAGAGGCTGGACCCCTCTGTGCATGCCCAAGATGCTCTCCAAGGTTGCTGTAGGAGGCTGGCAGTCTCCCAGACACCTCCAGGCTTGGGCTTCAGGTGTCGCCCCCAGCTCAGGTGTCCCTCACCAGCGCCCACATGCTATTTTGGGCTTTATATCAGTGTGGCCCTGCCGTGAACCTCAGCTTATTCTTCGACTTTTGTCAAAAAAAACAAACACCAAAAGCCAAAAAACCCTCCATTCATATAAGTGGTCTGTGAGATGTGCTAGATATTACTGAACATTGAGGAGGGGATGGAAGTTTCTATTCCAGCAGCCCAAATTCATAAAGAGATTGGACATTCCTTAGTCTTAAAAAGAACCCACCACCGGTTGTGTATGGGTCCACACACAAAACTGGCCAGCAGTGTCTCGTAGAGTTTGGACACACGCCTCCCCTACATCCTGACCCAGCAATTCCACTCCACCAAAACGCTATGAACATTCACCAAGATGTGTGTGAGAAAGACCATATGGCCTTAGTCCCCACAACAGCCCCAAATGGAGAATGCCTAAATGTCCATCCAGGAATGTTCATCCACGTGGAAAGCCTAAGTAGGCTGGGGTATGCTGGATTAGCACACAGCGGTGAAAAGAAGGTGAACACAGCTACAGGCACCAACAGGGATGAGACTCAAGCCAGGCCGTTGACTGCGACAAGTGAGACACAAAAAGTAGGTTTTTGGATTTTCCCATTTACAGAAAGCTCAAAGCCAGGCAAAATGAGTTTCTGGCACCAGGGAGCCGGTTGGGGCGGGGGGTGGCTAATGGCAGGAAAGAGCCCTGGCTGGGACTTCTGGCATGCTCAGAATGTCCTTTCTCTTGAGGTAAGTATGGGTTATGTGGGTATGTTCACTTTGTGAGAATTCACCAGGCTGGATGCTCATGATTTGTCACCTTCAAGATGTATGTTATTCTTCAATAAAACGGATGTTCAGTAAAGCCCTCCTGCCACTGAGGGATTTTCTATTGGCCACGTTGGCCTGCATCTCATCTTCCTCCTTCTCCTCTCCCTTCCCCTCAGGTCTTGGAACCTCCAGGTCCTGTTCGTTAGTTTCTTTTTCTTTCTGTCTGTCTTTCTTTTTTTTTTTTAAGATTTATTTGAGAGAGAGTGCGCGTGCAGGTGTGCGCGCAAGGGGAGGGATGGGGGAGAGAGAGAATCTCCAGCAGACACCCCACTGAGCATGGAGCCTGACACAGGGTTTGAACTCACGACCTTGAGATCATGACCTGAGCCGAAATCAAGAGGCAGACGCTTAACCGACTGAGCCGCCCAGGCACCCCTGTTTGCTGGTTTCTAAAGCACAGGAAGTGAGCTGTCTCTCTGCCCTGGCTCCTGACCCCTCAGGGTTCACTCCCCTGACCCCCTCTGCACCTCCCCTTCTTGAATAGAGAGAGTTTTTCCCCTAAGGGAAACCCTTGTGCCAGCTTCCAGGAATACCATTTCCCCACTGAAAATGTTAGGGGGGCAACCCCAAGGGTGTTATGCCTAGAGCCACAGGGATGTCACCACGCACACTCTTTTCCTGGGGGACTTGTCAGCTGGGGAGTCCTGCCCTGCGCTGCAGATCCCTCACCTATGAAATGGTGATAAGAGCAGCACCCACTTCAAAGGGTTGGCCGTGAGGACCGAATGCCCAAACACGTGACCAGCACCTCGAATGTTGCCTGGGATGTGTAGCCATCATTGCTGCTTAGAACACTTATCTTACAGAATAGCTAACAAAAAAAACCCCTCTTTTTTGTTTTTTTCTGTCATAGGCCCTGGCTACGTCTCTGTACTTGAGATTGCAACGTGAATCTATGCAGGCAAGGGGATGGATCTAGCACAGGGCCGAGAATAGAATCGAACCATGGACTCCACGCTACTCTGAGTCCAGGATTCCCTCCAATCTGAGCTTTATGCTCCCTCTTCCTTTAGGCGGGTTCCTTTTCAAGAAGCAAATGGACACTAGCTGGACCTACCATTCTAGTCCATGAATCAGACCCAACCACATCCCTAAAGGGGTTACAACTTGGCTGCAGCCAGGATCCTGCTACATACATTTTTAAAATTTCACTTATAACCAATGAACTTCTCTTTCTTTTACACACCCACAGTTGTGCACACACATATTCACAACTGAATTTTGAACTGTTAACTCTTTTTACTCTTTTGAGATCCACAGCTGCTATTGACCTTGGGATGTTTGCTAGAAGAACAAATAAATGGGATAATAAATGAGCAAGGTGTTAAAACAGGAGCCTCATCTTTGGAGAGATTTGAAGCAGGATCTAGAAGCCATGAAGAACCAAGGGCTCCACAGCTAAGGAGGTTGACCCACAATGGCAGCCTTGATTTCTGAGTTCAAACTCCTTTAGTCCACATCCCCAAATGCCCGAGTCCCAGAAGAAAGAGCCTGGCTGACTAGCTGTGGTTGGCGACCTCCCTTGGGGCAGAAATTTATACCTAGGGTGGAAAGCAGGTCAGGTCTTAGAAGGATTATTGCCAAGATCCCCCCAAATCTTTCCCCTGATGGGTGGGAGTGGGGTTCAGTTCTTAGAGAAGGGGATCAACAGGTAAGCAGATGCCCTAGAATCTCTACAGCGTTCTACAAAGTGAGGCTGAATTAAATGTTTTAGGGAAAGCTTAGTTATTGTGGTTTTGAGGTGCCAGGGTGCTAACTTGCAGAACTAGAAGTGAAGCAGTGAGTCACAGCATGTGAGCCCCAAGACCCTTTCAGGGGAAGGAGATGTTCCTCCTTTTTAAACTACACATTTGTGTAAAGCTGGATTCTCTTTTATACTTAAAGCAAACATACTGTAACAAAAGATGACATATCTCAACAAACTGGAAGGCAGAAGGAGATATTTCAGCTGTCCTCTATAAAGCCAGACGTTAGAAAGATTTGTAAAAATGTAAAATAATGCCCCGTCATTTTCAATTTTCTGTTTTGGAAACAGAGTTACCTATATTAACATGCAATGGGTTTACTATTGCTACTTTTTTTTTTTTTTTTAAAGATTTAATTATTTATTTGAGAGAGAGAGAAAGAGATAGCGACAGAGAGCACGAGCAGGGAGGAGAGGGAGAAGCAGGCTCCCCACTGAGCAGGGAGCCCGATGTGGGGCTCGATCGCAGGACCCCGGGATCATGACCTGAGCCAAAGGCAGATGCCCAACCAACTGAGCTACCCAGGTGCTCCCTATTGCTACTTAAAAAAAAAAAAAAAAGATTTTATGTATTTATTTGAGAGAGAGAGCATGGAAACGGTATGGGGTGGGGAGGGACAAGCAGACTGCCCGCTGAGTGCGGAGCCTGAAGTGGGGCTCCATCTCACGACCTTGAGATCATGACCTGAGCTGAAACCAAGAGTCGGACACTTAACCGACTGAGCCACCTGGGTGCCCTAGGATTATTTTTAAATGATTGCGTAGTCTGTAAACTTCTCAGTTTTAATTTCTAACACGATGCATATTGATAAATCAGACCCACATAACCATTTCCTCCTCCTTGGGCTCAAAGGAACCCTGGGTCTTGGCCTCTCTCCAGCTCCGGCCCCCAGGGTCCCACCTTGTTTTCACTGCAGGGAGTTGAGAAAGAGTCGGGAATCTGAATGTACTTCAGCTCCTGGGCACTTTCCCTGGAAAGCTGAGTCAGATGAACAGGAGGTAAAAAGAGGGTTTTGCATCTCACGTTCTTCGGTTAAAAGCAGCCCCAGCGAGAGGTAGCAAACCCGCTGCCGTGCAGAGAATCCTGGCAGAAAGGTTCGGCGTCTCCTCTGTGGGGATTACTTGTTCTGAATGCATCTTCCTCGGGATGAGCTCACAGAATTCTTGCTTCTCTACAAAATAAGCCCTCCATGCTGTGTGAGGGAAGAAATTCTTGGGAAGAGGTGTTCTTTGGGGAGAGAGGCAAACTGTTGTTGACAGTAGGGAGCGTCTGAGTCCCTGGAGAGGCACTGGGGAAGCAGCCTCACCCACGGCAAGGTGACCGCAGGGGGCCCCAGGGGTGCAGCAGTGCGGAAAAGCACATTACTCCATTGGAACAGCAGAGTGTGCTGCAATCAAGCCACAGGTGTGTGGATACTGACAGAAGCAGGAAACCCAAAAGTCCTAATGTTCCAACTGAATTCCTCTTTCACCTTTAAGGTGAAAGGGAAGAGACATTGTCTTTTTATTTTTAAGATTTTATTTATTTGAGAGAAAAAGAGCATGAGAGGTGAGTGAGAGAGAGAGCGCTATCACGAGCAGGAGGCAGGGGTAGAGGGAGAAGCAGACTCCCTGCCTGACACAGGACCCTGAGATCATGACGCGCGCCAAAGGCAGACGCTTAACGCACTAAGCCACCCAGGTGCCCCAAGAGACCTTGTCTTTAGGGCCACTGATCTTTGAAGACGAAGACACTGGAGGCTGACTGCCTGGGTGGAACCCTAGCTCTGTCACTTGTTGTGTGAACTCTGTGCCTCAGTCTCATCTGTAAAATGGCGATAAATGGTCTCCCCTTCGCGGGGTCATTGTGAGGATTAGCCTGACACAGGCTCAAGCACTCATTAAATGTAAACTATCATTACTGTTCAAATAAGCATGTGTTAGGAGTTAGGCGGTCATGGGGTGGTGGCTGGAGAATAAACCTTCTCGACCCCCTCGAGCTAATCGGGACACCGTCTGCAGTAGAGGCAAGCCCTTCTGTTTCCGGCAGGGGGACAAGGAAATGCACTCTTATGTGTGAATGATTCCAGGGTGAAGTTCAAGGAAGTGTTTTGGTCTCTGTCCTCATCAAGAACAATCCAGATCGGAGCCAACGATTTTTCTTGGGAGGGGGAAGAGAAGGGACATGTGGGTATCTGAGAGGACAGGGGAAAGAGGAGTGAGAGCCTACGGCTGTCACAGAGAACCGAGGGCTCAGAATGGGGTTCCTTACTAGCCTTTAAAGCAGAAGCACAGGTCTGCACCCCATGGAGGCCAGCCCCATCATTTAAACTGGGCGCATTGTGGATGGACCACACGAGGCACTTTGTACTCCCACCTTCTTCTCCTGCCTGCAACCCCTGCCCCAGTTTTGATATTAAAGTCCCACATCCAGGAAAGCATTCATTCCCAGGCAAAGTGCCACGTCCACTCCTCAAATCTTGAGGAAATTTACTCATGTATATACTTGACATATAAAATTCCCATGCCTCTTTTCCAGTAATGCCTGAATGATCTTATTTACCGAAAGAAAAAAAGGAACTAACTGCTGAGATGCTTATTCAGACCCTGCCAGCGAAGAGCAAACTCTCCTCCCCAATTTCACTCCTGTTGGGCGTAGCTGGAAAGTTATTGACCAACATTTTCTTTCTTCTCATCCCTCCTCACCTTATTTAGCAGGAAGATATTTGTTAAAGACCTTGTAGGACCAGGGGGAAGGGAAGAGGGATCAAATTATACGAGCCAATATGGTTGGTCATAGGAGTCCTGGTCATCCTAAACCATTAAGGGGATACCCCATTCCGTATACGACCCCCAGTTCTTCCATGCTTATCTGCCTGAGGTGCTCAAGCAGAGATTCCTGGCCCAGTAGGAAGAGGGTCTAGATGACTCCAGTTTTCCAAAGCTGAAGTTCTGAGGTTCTGATCTCAGTGACATGTCTCTTGCCCCAGAGACAGTGTCCATGGATGGGCCTTCCCAGGTGTTTCTAGACATTGCCCTAGTTTGAATCACCATGATTGGTCCATTTGCTCGTCTCTTTCCCAAGCTCCAACTGGGGGTCATACAAACAGCAGATTCTGGGAGCCTTCCATGCTCACTCTCTCCCCTCCTTAGCTTCTTCCCTCCCAGATGAAAGAGAGAGAATTAGTTTTTATGAATCAACATTTCTTAGCAGCATCAGGTTTTGATTTGTCAGTGGTCTAAAATGTTATCGTGCACTTACTTAGGGCCTGCAGTAATGGCGGCTACCTTGATGCAGCTAGCTCTGGGTTAAGAGCATGGGACCATATCCACTGGAGCAACAATTGACCTACAGGTCCAGCTTGGAGCGGTCCTCCTTGGACAGGTCTGGGGGGACAGGTTGTTTTATCAGTTGTGTTCTTCAGTTATAAGTAACTGAAACTGACAGAGACTTAAGAGAAACAGGATATTTATTGGAAAAATATGGAGAGTTCACAGACTCAAAGCAAAGCTAAAGAACCAATTTGAAAACAACAGAATAGGGCAGGTAACTAAGGTATTATCTCTTTAGGGTCTACTGTCAGCTCCAGCCGTCGATAGTCTCCCTGTGAAAGATTGGATTCCCAGAAGAGGGTTGGATTGGCCGTCTTTGGTTGCGTACCTTCCTCCCCTCGACTGGGCAACTTTCCTGATAGCACCTAATGGCAGAGGGCAGGATAGGAGGGGAGATAGTTATTTTACCCAAAGAAGGTGCCCTGGATAATGGGCAGGTCAAACATTGGATGTCCATTATAGGAAGACTTCCTGGACAGCAAACCTCAGAGGGTGGGTCTGAAACCCACTCGGATTTTAGAGGCAGAGGCCAGAGGTGGGATTAGCAATTCAGTGCAAAGCTAATAGTGTGACGGACAGTACACTCTCAAAAAGTTTCATTCTAAAATTGGCAATAGCCTCTTTGAAGACACTTAAAAAATCACCAAAAAAAAGTCTAGAAAAGAGAATTTAAAAAAGTCATCTATAATTCCACTACTCAGAGATAACCACAGTTAAATTCTGAGGGGGTTCCTCACCTTCTATGATTCTTGTTAACATAGTTGAGAACTCATCATGTATTGGATTTTGTATTCAATGTGTAAGTATCACATAATCGAAACAGTGATTGGTAGAGGAGTATGTTTGTAACATAGGCCCATTGAATGGACTTGACCTGTAACTGTCCAGCTGGTGGAAGAGGCAGAAGGACCTTCTTTGGCTTATAGTTCCACCAACATTGAGGACCAAGCATCCACTTTGCCCAGCCTGGGAAATTGCCAAGGCCTGCCTTCCATCCGAGACGAGGTTCTATCTGGACATGGGCCAGGGGGGATGGGAGCCTCCACAGACATAGTCCTCTGTAAAAAAGGGCCCCTACCTCCATGTTAGAGCCCATGGAAGCTCCTTGTGTGTACGCTTCAGGGGACTGTGACTGTAGATCATTCCTGTGGGTTTCTGTAGAATCTGGTGAATTTCTACAATCTCCTTCTGACATGGATAGGTCACATTTCTATCTGATCTTTAAAGAAGATATTATCTTTAAGTCACTTGAAATGATGTCAAGAATGTGCTTTTTGGTGAAGAGTAAAATCACTAGGAGGATAGGATCATGGAAGAATTCTAGCTAAAATAAAGCTGTAACCATCTTTGTAATGTGCCATGTATATACAGATGTGTGTACTTAAATGCCTGAACCTGTGTATTTAAGAATCTAAAACCAAAAGCTTGCTTGTTTTAACCTTTGCTGACATTTGCTAAGGGATAGAATTCATTGTGATACAAGAGTTCAGAAGTCTATCACTTGGAGCTAAAGAAATCTGCATAATTCCTTCAGTGAACTCTCAGGAAGGAGTGGGCCATATTCCTATTAACCAAGTTCACTCCTCAGAATTGGGTGGGATCACTCTTGAGAGACGTAAGCATTTGTCTATAGAGGAGGATGATTCACTTTTGCTTTACCATATCCCATGTGAGCCAGGGGCCAGCCTCCCATTCTAATAGCTCCAGGGAAACTTATTTTCTTTACTAAGATACCTCATCTGCACAGAAAGGGGCCCCCTAGGTCACGGCTGGGCAACACTGGGAAATACTAGGCTTGGTCTAGTCACAAGAGACTTTAGTGTAGGAGGCTCTCACCTCTCTGATTACTCCTTCAATGAGTAATCATGAGCTCCTTCACTTCCTCCATTTCTTGTTATTGTTCCTTGGGATTGTACCTGAGCCCTCTTCTTTTCTCAATCTATTCCTTCTCCTGAAGGATCTTGTCCACTCCCGGGTTCCAACAGTGTATGGACTTGAGGCTCCTGAATTTGTATCTCTGGCCCAGTTTTCTTTTGAGTTCCAGACCCACTTATCTGCAGGCGATTCAACATTTCCACTTAAAGTCGTCAGTAATACCTCATATTTAGCATATCCACCAAACTTACTCTTCTTCCTCAGTCAATGGCAACCATTCCGCCAAGCTAGAAACCTAGGAGTCATTACGGATTCCTCCCTACCTCATCCTCATTCTGTTCACTAAGTTCGCTTTAATTCACTCATTTGTTCACTCAGTGAATAAGTTTCAAGCCCCTATTATGCTCCAGGCATTGCACCAGGTATCTAATGGTGAGCAAAAATAGACAAGGTCCCTTCTTCATAGAGCTTACAGCCTAGTTGGGGAAACAGACAAATGATGTTATGAAAGGAATATGTACTTATAAATGCTTTGTTGGGGGGGGGGGACCAGGAAGGCCTCTCTGAGGAAGGGACATTTAAGAGGAGATCTAAAGAATGCCTCAGGAGGGCGCCTGGGTGGCTCAGTTGGTTGAGCGACTGCCTTCGGCTCAGGTCATGATCCTGGAGTCCCAGGATCGGGTCCCGCATCGGGCTCCCTGCTCAGCAGGGAGTCTGCTTCTCCCTCTGACCCTCCTCCCTTTCATGCTCTCTGTCTCTCATTCTCTCTGTCTCAAATAAATAAATAAAATCTTTAAAGAATGCCTCAGGAGTTAACGACTACTAGATCAAGGGCTTGGGGTGAGGAGCTCAGTTTCTAAACAGATGGAACAGTGTGCACACCAGTCCTGAATGAGGTGAAATGAGTAAGACTTTGGGAAAGTCCATTGTGGCTGAAGCATAATGAATTATAGGAATAATAATGGGGGAGGAGAAGGAGAGAGAGGCAGAGGCCCTATTGTTCAGCACTTTATAAGGGTTTGGGCCCTTTTTCTAAGAGGACAGAGAAGGGTGGGTGGGGTTGGGGGTGGCAGATTTATGCATGAAAATCGCTCTGGCTGCAATGTGGAGAATAGACTGGATGAGTCTGAGTGGACATGAGGGGAAGGGGATCCCATTTGGTTCCTTCTCGCCGTCCCTCCAGCCACGATCCCTAGTCCAGACTTTGCTGTCCTTTCTTTCCAGCAGAAGTCACCTCTAAACTGTTGTCCCCTGACAATGCTGGGGGCTGTATATATCTATCAGACTTACGTTTCAACTTCTTTCAACAGAAAAGAAAACTAGTGATTCTTCATTGTGCTCAAAATAAAGTTCAAACCCCTTAGTTGGCCCACCAGTCCCTTCAAACCTGGCTCTTGTCTCCTCTGGTGCCACGTTCAACTGCCTGTCCTCAAGTACCCAAGCCTTACTCCATAAAAAGGGGATTTGGGAACTGGAGAGCAGGCTGAAGGGACTGGCCCAGAGCACTAGAAGTACCTGAGCCAAGGCTGAGGCCGAGCGCAAGGTCCAGCATATTGATCTAACTGGGAGCACAGGAAACTGGCCCAGGTGAGGATTTCAGGTAGTTGGCTTTAAGCAACTTCAGACAGTTGGCTGTCAGAGTATCAAGGAGCAATACTTGAGAAGCACTGGGGACAAGCCTTCTAGAGTCTTGGACAAAAGACCGGAGATGAAATGCTGGGAGGTGGTGACCGATAGGAGCCTGAGCACTGGGAGATGGGAGCTTAAGATCAGGACCCCGGGCACTGGAGAACCGAAGCTCCAGGAGAGCAAGGATGCCTGATAGCAAAGAATGGGCAGGACGTGGGCACCTGGGTGGCTCAGTCCGTTAAGCATTTGCCTTCAGGTCAGGTCATGGCCCCCGGGGTCCTGGGATCAAGTTCCACGTTGGGCTCCCTGCTCAGCGGGGAGTCTGCTTTTCCCTCTCCCCCGCTCCCCACTCCCTGCTTGTGCTTTCTCTCGCTGTCTCTCTGTCTCTCAAATAAATAAATAAAATCTTAAAAAAAAAAAAAAAGAATGGGCAGGACTCCGAGACTTGGGGCTAAGAAGGTCAAGGACTCAGGCTGCCTTGAGAATGACTTGGTAAGAACGCACGAAAGCTCTGTAAAGAAAGAAGGCTTTCGGGCGCCTGGGTGGCTCAGTCGGTTAAGTGACTGCCTTCGGCTCAGGTCATGATTCTGGAGTCCCGGGATCGAGTCCCGCATCGGGCTCCCTGCTCGGCGGGGAGTCTGCTTCTCCCTCTGACCCTCCTCCCTCTCGTGCTCTCTGTCTCTCATTCTCTCTCGCAAATAAATAAATAAAATCTTTAAAAAAAAGAAAGAAAGAAAGAAAGAAGGCTTTCTACATATCGACTAGGAGCCAGAATGACTCCTAGAGTATAAGGGGCAAGGCTAAGTGTCAAGTCAAGGCTGGAGCCGGAAGGGCATAGAGAAAGGAGCCGGGCAGCTCCTTCCACGCCCCTACCCTGAGATCTTAGCCAGTCCTAAGGACATGCACGAGCCGAGGACATTGAAGGTTATGGCCATGAACCCCAAAGAGCTGGGACTGCTTGCGGGCCCCACCCAGCCTCAGGGCGAATGGAATCTCAACATTAGTGTGGATCTGAGAGCAGCTCTGTAAACCTAAGGAGGGTCTCTGGAGACCATGACTATGTACGGTTCACGCGGTAACCAGAAGACTGTGACATACTTGGAGGGTGGTGAGGTCACAGAACCCAAGCTTTAAAGTAAGTGAACCATGTGTGCCTCCTTTATTTTTCAAAGAAACTTCTGAGAAGAGCTTAGAACAATTTTTTCCCCCTGAGTGCCATTTCCCAAAGGTACTCACAAAGCCATACGGTGGGACTGTAATGGCTGCACTGAGTTGTCTTCTGGACAGCGTTAGAAGGGACATAAAGAAGGTGGACCGAGAACTGAGGCAGCTGCGATGCATCGACGAGTGCACGCGGTGTCTGTGTGACCTGTACATGCACCCCTACTGCTGCTGCGACCTGCACCCCTACCCCTACTGCCTCTGCTACTCCAAGCGGGCGCGCTCCTGCGGGCTCTGCGACCTCTACCCGTGCTGCCTGTGTGACGTCAAGCTCTACTGTGTGCGACCGTCGCTCCGAAGCCTGGAGAGGAAAGCCATTAGAGCCATAGAGGATGAGAAGAGAGAGCTCGCCAAGTAAAAGACCTTCCTACGGTTTTTAGAGTCAGTGTACGGAGGCTTAGGAGTCGCAGGGGGGTGGTCGGGGCGGGGCAACGGAACAGTAGACAATGGAACAAAGATGGAAAGGGCTGGAGATGAGGACTCGGGTGACTTAGCATGACTTAGCGCAGGTTTAAGAGAAGAAGGGTAAATGGGTCCATGACGGGAATTGTGGGATTCTCAAAAGACCGTGGAATGATGGCGATTGGCAAGGTGGTGGGTGGTTTAGAGCCGGAGTGCCAACTTGATAAATAGCAGGGCTTTAATGAGGGGAAGAAATAGGGGGTGTCGTTAAAAAGCTATTGGAAGAAGCAAACTAAACCTTTTTTTTTTTCTGGTTATGAGTAAAGTGATTTGAGTAGATTCGGGCTTACAGGAATGACTACAGAGAAGCAATAACAATGGATCAACTCCCTAATGCTTGCCAGAGACTTTAAGAGCAGGGGAGCAAACTGAACAACAGAGGCAAGCCCTGGTTTTGGTAGGAAAACCCTTCTCCCGTTCCCCAACTCCAGGCAGCCTTAAAATCCACCTGGAGTAGGGCCCATTATGTCGGCCTCCCCCTCGAGCAGCGGCAAAGGTGGTGAACGGGAACTATAGAACGGAGGGTCGCAGGGTTCAGAACAGAGTTGAGAGGGCTCTGATCGAATTGGGTGATTTTAAAGCCACTTTTTTTTTTAAAGATTTTATTTATTTATTTGAGAGAGAGAATGAGAGAGAGAGCATGAGAGGGGGGAGGGTCAGAGGGAGAAGCAGACTCCCCGCCGAGCAGGGAGCCTGATGCGGGACTCGATCCCGGGACTCCAGGATCATGACCTGAGCCGAAGGCAGTCGCTTAACCGACTGAGCCACCCAGGCGCCCTCAAAGCCACTTTTTACAATTTTGTTTGATTACATTTCCTTTGCTGGCCTGGAGAAAGTTTTCCGTTTCTAACTTTCCACTGTTTACCAGCCAGTCTGGTACAATTGATGAAAACAATGGTTGAAAGCATCGTCCTCTGGCTAAATAAGTTTATATGATAATAAACAAATAAACCGTACACTGGGACACTAGGTAGATGTAAAGCAGAATGATGAAGCCTTTTACGCGTTGATGTATTGAATGAAAGAGGCAAGAAAAACTACTTGATATGCTACTACTTTTAACAAGATGGGCACAAATGGATGATAGATTTTTTTGATCGAAATATACTTGACATATGCCACCGTGTAAATTTAAGGTGCATAGTGTGTTTGATACATTTATATATTATGATTGCCATTGTAGTGATAATTAGCATCTCTGTCATGTTCCATAATGATCATTTCTTTTTAGTGGTTGGAATAATTCCATTCTAGTCCCTTACCAAGTCTGATGATTATAATACAATATTGTTGTCTATATTCACTATACTGTTCATTAGCTCTCTGGGACTTATTTACTACTCATTGCACGTTTCTATCCTTAAACAACATCCTTCCTATCCCCATGGTAGATTAATAGATTAGATGGGTAGATAGGGAGGGAGGGATGTAAGTAGGTAAATAGGTAGGTGAATGGATGGAAAAAGAGAGTTGGAGACAGAGACAGACACTTGATACCAGTGACTGGGATATTACACTAGAAAAGTAATGGGACAACTATTGTCCAAGTCATCGGTCACCACCGGTCAGGAATGAACCCCTCTGAATAGTTTGGGATGGGCCTATTGCCTATAACTTCATCTATACTCAATTTGAAACAGTTTTTATTTTTGCTCCTCGGAGTATCAAGTTACGTAAGTTTTGCGCACTGAGTCAGAGATTCCTTTTTTAATTGGTCTACATGGAGGGTTACTTGGGAGCAGGCCTGTATCCACTGTCCCTGTGTCTCTGAATCCTTGAATACTCTTGATTCAAGTCCTTCCAGACTTTGTCTCCTGGCTGTCCCTCCTCTCCAGACCCTCCCAGAAGAAGGCCTCTCTGTTCTTCACCCTCTGGGCACCTTCCACCAGCTCCAGGAGTCCCTATTTCTTGGCATGCGGTAGACACAACCTCAAGCTGAATTCTCAGCCGTGGGGTGTATACAAGAGACAGTGCTTTCTATGGGTTGTGATAGTTTCCTCGACAATGTCTGGGTTTTTGCCGATTTCTTTTTTCCTCTGCCTGAGGCAGTGTATGAAGTTGGTGGTGTCTTTACACGAATTCCCACGTCTCTGAACTGATACCGCTGAGTCCATTCGGGAAAAGACCTCGGGCTTACCCTCTTGTGTCTCCTCCCAGCCACTCTCTTCCCATTCATACCGTCTTGTGAAACCCTCCTATGCTCGATTTCTGACAGCTTGACATTTCACCATCCAGGAGGGCTTAGTGTCACCTGCAAACCTAAATATTCAGTTTTCCTGACCATGGATGAAAATGTTAAACCCCGATCTAGCCCCAGTCCCAGAAGACTCCTACTGTTAGTATTTTTTCTTCCAATGAAATGCCTCTTTTTCCTTATCGCTCACCTAGCTCCCAATCCATGATGAAATAGATCCAGAAATAGCATGGTGATTCAATTTTTTAAAACAACCTTTGGTGTGAAACCTTGCCCAAGGCTTTGCGAGTTTAGAAATCATATTCACATGACCTTCTACCCCTTTAAAGAAGGCGACCAGTTTGGTTAGGTAGGACATGTCCTTTCAGATGCCAGGCTGTATTATCCTGAGGTTCTTTGTCCAGCGGGAAAATTCCCTGGTCTATAGCTGCCCCAGCCCCATTGGAATTGTTTTGCTGTGTGAGAGTCAACCTGCTCTTTTAATAACTGGTAAGAAGGCTTGGCTGACATTTCTCCCCTAAGTTGCTTGAGCATTCCTGAGTGTATGTTATCTGACTGAGGTACGTGTGTGTTTTTAGACTAGCTATAGGTCCATTTTCATTGTGTACCTAGCTGCTGCTTCAAAAGACACCTTGGCAGTAACTTCCTTGGTTGAGACTCAAGTAAGTACTTCTGTTTTTTAGCTTCTTTAATATTCTCTTTTCCTCCCCAAACTGCCCTTTGCACCGCAAGCACCAGCGGTTCCCCTGACTCTACCTTCCTCTTCTGGATTTGGAGGGACTGCAGGAACAGAGTCTGGCTTCCTCTGTAAGAAGCCACGCCACCAGCCTGTCTTAAGTTTGCACCCGATTCACCACCACGCTTCGCGGCCCTCCTGATCCTCTGTACAGAAGGGGCATAAACAAAAGCCAGGCCCTCCTCGGCCCAGCGTTGAGGAGCAGATTCTCTAATGAATGGATGCCCCTTTTTGACTCTGACCCCCGCCGGCGCTAGTCCTTGCAGACAAATGCTTGATTTATGGCTGTGCTATAGGGGTGCTTTGGGCTCAAGCTCACACCCTTTACTTCTTTTCTTTTTTTAAGATTTTTTATTTATTTATTTGAGAGAGAGAGAATGAGAGACAGAGCATGAGAGGGAGGAGGGTCAGAGGGAGAAGCAGACTCCCTGCCGAGCAGGGAGCCCGATGCGGGACTCGATCCCGGGACTCCAGGATCATGACCTGAGCCGAAGGCAGTCGCCCAACCGACTGAGCCACCCAGGTGCCCACACCCTTTACTTCTTAATACCTGGAAACTCAGACTGAGACCGCGCTTCCCTTCACTCACCCAACTATCTATGGTTGGTCTGAATCACAGTGAGAAATTCCCTTAAAAATCCCCACACTGGAGGGGCACCATCTTCTGCAAACTTCAAAAATCTGCCCTCTCCTCTCTTTCCTTGTTTTCCTTCACGCTCTAAGACTAAGGTTTTCACTGACTCACTCTTACTCGGTCTGGCTGATGACTATCAGCCTCAGGGGGATCTAGGAGTACCTCCCCAGGTCTAAGCCCTCAGGAAATCTCTCCACCCTTCCAAGCTCTGACCCACAGGGCAGGGCATAGCTCTCTCTCCCCCAGCATTCCTGCAAGAGGGGAAGCGAGTGTGGCCCCCTGTTCCTTTCTCCTCCTAATCCTTTCCTACCCCCAGGTTAGGAGCCCAGTCCCCCCAGCAGGGCAGGGGTAGGAATGGCCACCCATCTAAGCCAAAAGCATATCTATTATTTGGTTTGACCTTATTGGTTAATGATACCGGACTTGGAGCTTGGTGACTCAAAGCCTCAGGCTTCAGGGAAATCTGAGTATGGCGGAGCCAGGTCCAGCCTGATAAAGAGACTTACCCTTTATTGAGTTTTCATTCAGTAGGTGCCACATTCCATCTTCATTTGATCCTTGCAACATCTTGGCTATCTTAGAGATGATGAAACAGATTCAGGAGCAATGTTCTTGACCACTAGGAGTTGGAAGAGCCGGGACTTAAAGCCAGGTTTGCCTGAGTCTGGAATCCATGTGCTTAACCACCTGGCCAGTGGTTCATACAGAGTGGGCTCTGGACCAGCATCACCTGGAACTTGTTAGAAATGCAAATTCTTGGCTCCTCCGTGGGCCCACCGAATTGGAAACTCTGGGGGCGGGACGAAGCCACCTGTGCTCTAACAAGCACCGCCAGGGACTCTGATGCACCTGCATTTGCTACTCTTAGTATCAAACAGAAGTCAGAAGAGAGACAGGGCAGGAAAGGGGAAGAGGGAGAAAAAAGAAGAGAAAGTGAAAGATGAGTTGGAAAGGAGGAATGGGGTTTAGTGGGTCTTTGGAGGGGTCTACAATTAGGAGAAAAAGCAAAGTACTCCAAGGACAGCTACAGGCAGGCACATTTCCCTTTGCTCCTGGGTAGAGATAGACCTTTTTGACATCTTCATTATTTTATTTAGTACCAGGCTGGACCTCATTCATATCTTTGTGAAAAGGGCTGACTACATAGCTCATTGTTGCCGGGGGTTGGGGATTAGGGGTGGGGGGGGTAGGGAGGCAGGATATGTCACTTTCAGGAGCTTGGTCGCACACCCCGGAGAACTTCAGCTGCAGAAGGGAGGAGGGCTCGCACCCCCAGACACCGTCGGCCACTCGCTTTTCCCTTAGCTTCTCTGGGAGGCTTCTGCAACGAACCAAGGGGCTGATTGCCCTACATTAACTGCACTCCAGCTCCTCCCTCATGATAACAACTACAGAAGGCAATCTCCCTTTGCCCAGAACACCGTGGAGCCATGGAAATTCCCTTGCGGGGTGATAGGTACATCGCCAGACAGGAGTCAAGTTGCAAGTTCAGAGTTATAGCTGATGAATAAAATGTGGCTCCTGCAATTTCTCTGAAACCCACACATCCCCACTGATAACCCCTGACCAAGAAGCAAAAGGAAGAAGACACCTAACTTGGCCAAAACTTTTTAGGCAATTTCCCGAAGACTCTCATTGGTGAGACCTCTGTGCAGCTGCTGCAGGGGCAAAGGGGCCCGAGGGACAGGGCCAGAGGAAGAGGGGGACCTGAGCCACAAGAACAACGACAACACACGCAATTGCACACGGAGACTTAGACTGCTGACAGGAGGAGAAGGATCTGGAAGCTGGCTTTGGCTTGTAGAACTGGCTCCCAGATCCATCTCCTGTGAAGGGCAGGAGGCCTTCGATGGAATCAGTAAGGCAGCAGTGAGGGGGCCTAGCAATCCCACTTGGGCTCCGTGGTCCTCTTTTGTGAGGCCCAGCCCCCTTTACGGCAGGGTTTGAGGTTTTCATCTCCAATGGGAAGGTCTGAGCTGAACAGAAAAACTTTCATTCTCAGCCCATGTCCACACCGTGGGAGGTTCTTGAGAGATCCAGGTGCACCCATTCTGCTCTCTGTTCTGCTCTCGGCTTTGGCTGCTCAGGCTTCCAGGCCCTGAGAGGACACGCGGCATCTTTGGGAGCTATTCTCGGTCCATCCAGGGAAGACAGAGTGCGTTTTCTCCTGTTTGTTTTGTTCCACAGATATAAAGATTTTTTTTAGAAGTCCAGTTCTCTTCCTTTGTCCTTAGTATGGCCTGTGGGTATCCTGGCACACTCCGGGCATGAGAGATATCTGTGCCCCGGGCAGCCCACGTTCCTTGGGGCTGGACGTGGAAAGGAAGCTGGCTGACTGTTACAGTCCTCTGGGTGCCTTGCACCGTTGTTTCTGTTGGCCTCGGTGTCTGCTAGGAGATTATTCCATTTAATCATTTGCAATTAGCCTCTTAAGGGCCTTGATTTGTAACCTTCCGTATAAGGGCTCACACTTGTTAAACCAATTATGTTAGGGGTCATCAAGTGAAAAATACAGATTCAAGGCAGTATGTATAGCATGATTTCATAAGAACACACGTAAGAATCTACATATGTATGTACAAAACACACACAGAGAAGAAAATCTAACACCAAAATGTTATATGCTATATAGGATTATGGGTTTGTTTGTTTGGTTTTTTTTACAAAATATTCCATCTTTTTCCTTATCTGTATATTTTCTAAGTTTTCTGCAATGAACTCGTATAACTTATATAACAAAAAGAAGAGTATAAACAAAATTCAGCATAAAAGGAAAGAATTAAAAAGGTATCTCAAACCGACCATCCAGTTGCGAAGTTTAGATTTGTCAAACTGGAAGAGGTTCTAGAAATCGCACACTCCCAAGACCTTCCTCTGGAGGCCAAAAGATGCAAGAAGATTTGCCAGGACTGTCTCTTAGAACACAGATTTTTTTTTCCCGTTAAGGGATAAAAAGACCATTTCAGAATATTAGGTTGTCTTTGGAAGGATCAACAAATAGAAAAAAAAAAAAAAGGACCCTAAGGAAGGCCAAAGCATGTAGGACTAACGCCAGGCTGCTCAACCTGTGGGCCAAGCACTACTATAAATACTTTTCATTCATTAATTTAAACCTCACAATCCTAGAAGTAGCTACTATTATTGTTCCAATTTTACAGATGAGGAAACTGAGGCACAGAGAAGCTAAGTAACTTATCACATGGCAGAGCCACCATTTGAACCTAAAAACTCTGGCTCCGAACCTGTGCTCTGAGGCACATGGCTTTCCTACCCCCTCATACACTGCAGGTGTTCCATCAGGGAGAGCCGCCGCCAGTATTTGTTTACTATGAAGGGTTCACACAGGACTGCCGAGCGGTAGCAAGGGCAACGCTGTAGAAACCATGGGGACCTGAGTTCGCCGCTCCAGGGGCTGCAGACAGTGGTAGTTACCAACTAGCAGTGCGGGGCTGGGGAGAGAGGAGGAGGGAAAAAGCCCTGATTTGTAGTGTTTTCCAATTTCCATAGTGTAAATAACCCCACCATGATAGATTTCGAGCTATCAACAGCAAGTCAGTGGATGGGAGGTGGCTAGTGATGGGCACCATCAGCCCTTGTAAGCTGGGAGGACCCGGATCCAGCTCACGGCCCCTCCCAGCGGACTGTCCCTGCTGGTGCCCGCCATCCCGAGTTTGGAGCGGACTCACCGCAGCAGAAAGAGGCAGGCCCCCGGGGGGTGGGCAGAGCTGAGCTGGGGCACTTTGGCCTTGTCATTGGTTGATGAAGCTTTCAGGCCAGGTCTGTGGGATGGCCCAGTGGTGCCACCAGTCTTGTGGGTAGCGGGGCTGGGTTCTGAGGCTGACAGACGTCTTTAACATGCAGATTTTAAATGGCATATTAGTTGGATCCCCTTAAAAAAAGGCTTGAGTCCACATTTAATAGTAGTAATAATGATCACAGTAATAACTGAGCAAGATTTATAACGTGTCGAGGACGGCATTAAGCAAAACTAATCCCATCTAATCTTCCAAGAGCCCTATGATGGAGGTACTGTTATTATTTCCATTTTACAGATGAGGAAACTGAGGCAAGTTTCCACAATTAATAAGAGAAGGACCTGGGACTCAAATGCAAGAGAAAGATCTGCAAGGCCAAGCAGCTGTCTGCTGTTGGCAGAGGTTTACGTGTGGGAGAGTGCGATTTACATGGGAGGACTCTCATTTTTTACTTTATACAATTCTGTAGAGTTTGGCTTTCCACAATGACTAGTGTTTACGTTTGCTATTTAAAAAAAAAGAGATCAGGCGCCTGGCTGGCTAGAGCATGTGACTCTTGATCTTGGGATCGTGAGTTTCAAGCCCCAAGTCGGGCGAGGGCTTACTTAAAAAACAATAGCCACAAAAAAATAGAGATCAAAATATTGTTTCTCAAGCTGTGTCTGAGATCTGTGTCTGAGACGCTCTCCTTTTTCTCAATTCCAGACTGAGGAGAACCACAAATAGAATTCTGGCCTCCTCTTGCTGTAGCAGTAACATTTTAGGATCAGTAAACGTGTGCGGCTTTGAGCCTGATCAAGTCAAAGTTCGGGTGAAGGACGGCAAGGTGTGCGTGTCGGCCGAGCGGGAGAACAGGTACGACTGCCTCGGGTCGAAAAAGTACAGCTACATGAACATCTGCAAAGAGTTCAGCCTGCCGCCGTGCGTGGATGAGAAGGACGTGACGTACTCCTACGGGCTCGGGAGCTGCGTCAAGATCGAGTCTCCATGCTACCCCTGCACGTCTCCCTGCAACCCTTGCAACCCCTGCAGCCCCTGCAGCCCCTGCAGCCCCTGCAGCCCCTGCAATCCCTGCAACCCCTGTGACCCCTGTAGCCCGTGCTATCCCTGCGGGAGCCGATTTTCCTGTAGAAAGATGATCTTGTAAAGCGTAGGAGCCCATGACTTAGTGGAAATCCCGTACTCCAGCCAGGCAGCTTTTCCAGTGTTCCTCCTCCTCTTCCCAATGGCCCGTGGTACTCAAGTCCCTAGGAAACTGAATACATAACTGCAACCCACCGGTGGTGTGTGCGAAAGTCTTTTGGCTCAACCCTCTGTGTCCTCCCTGTACCAGCGAGCGCCAGCTTCCAGGAAAAGATCCTCTCTGGGTGGGCATCCCCAGACACTGTTTTTCCAAGCGATGCGGTGCGATGGCCTAGCTCAGAGACCAAGCTGGTAAAGCAGACATGGAGACTAGTGAGGTTGAAGGCAAGCGCTTTGCAAAGCTACCGCAGTAGGGGAGCACCAGGGCGCAAGCTCTGCCCAGGAAATGGGCTGGGGGTTTTACTGGGTCAACAGGTCAGAGTGCAAAAGGACGGGAGTGGGGGAAGCACGTTCACGGATTTAGGGTGGGGTGTTCATAGACAGCTTTTCCTTTCTCAACATTTCTATGATTTGGTGGGGAATGGCCAGCTCTGGTTCAGGCTGGTTTGCAACCTCCTTGTGATTTATTTCAACTATCTGCTTTTCTCAAGCCCTGAAACTTTTTTTTTTTTTAAGATTTTATTTATTTGAGAGAGAGAGAGAGCACATGAGAGGGGGGAGGGTCAGAGGAAGAAGCAGACTCCCTGCTGAGCAGGGAGCCTGATGCGGGACTCGATCCAGGGACTCCAGGATCATGACCTGAGCCGAAGGCAGTCGCTCAACCAACTGAGCCACCCAGGCACCCAAGCCCTGAAACTTCTTGTAGGCACAGTAGTTCAGTTCAAAGTTCATGAGTGAAAAACTACAGCTTTCACAACATGCTAGAGTATCACGAAATGATAACCCATTTCAGCTGAAGGTGGATCCTCGTGGACATAACCATGAGCCATCCATGATCGCCAAGACAGAAGTGTAAAGGAAGAAGGACCTGTTGGGAGGGATCAGAATGAGACATGGGTCAGTTTCCGAGCTGACTCCTGCAGAGAACGTAAAACCCTCACGTTTGCACAGTGTTCTTTCAATGGTCTTAGCTACATGTGGATTAAAGCAGTGATTCTCAGCCTCGACCACACATGGGAATCACTTGGGGAAGCTTTAAAAATATGGATGCCAAACCAAAGGAAAAAAAGAAAAGAGTGAAAAATACTTAAAAAAAAGGAAAAACAGGCCTTTTTTAGAAAAGAAAAAAAATACTGATGCTTGGGTCCCATTTCCAGTTTATAATGTAATCTAGATTGGAGGTGCAGCCTGGGCATCAAGACTTTTAAATGCCTCCCCAGGTAATTGAAACATGCAGCTAAGGTTGAGAAACTGCATGGGATCTTAAAGCTCTCCCAGCTTTTTTTCTTTAAAAGCTTCCTTCAAGTTCAAGGTTAAAGAATATTGATGGTAATGGCAGACATATTTTGCTTTCAATTGAGGGAAGTAATGGCCCTCTAAACAGGTGGTGAATAAAAAACACTGAACATCTCAGAAATTTATTACCTAGGAACCAGGTATAAATAAGTATGTTTGTGGGTACTAAATTGTAGAGTTACACTTAGAAGTGTCTTGCCATAACTTGATTTATAAATATTCTAGTTTCTAAGTTACAAATTTTTGAAAATGATTTTGAAAAAATTTCACCCTGTGGACCCAAACGGAATCCCACGTGGGTCTTAGACAAACAGGAATCTCTGTCCTCTGGAAGGCACCATTCTAGGACACTCCTGGCAGCTCTTCACTCCTTCATTCCCCCACCCACCTACTCACCCTCCTGTTAACCCAGCAATTCATTCATTCATCCAGTGAGTCTTGATGATTTTTTTTTTTTAAGAGGACGGGGGAGAGTAGTCTGAATTGGGTTATGAGGCCCCCTGGGCAGAGTATGTCACCTCAGCCATTGAACTCACTTTGGGGGCCGTGAGTCTGTTCCAAGCTCCAGCTAAGGAGGCATGAGCCTCCCCAGGGGCGGGGTCCATGGCATCTCCTGACCCGTCTGCCCTCACACGTGGGGAACCCCACAGATTTTATGATTTTAAATGCCAGGTACTGTGCTCTGCAGCAGGGATGGAGAGAAGAAAATATCCCTTTCACAAATGCCTCAAATTAAATTGACAAGGGGTAGTGTGGAGGGATTGGGGAAGAAGGGAATGCCAAAGAAACTGAATTTACAAGGGCTAGGAGAGGCCAGAGGGAACTTCCAGAGCTTGGGCATTTGCATGGAATGCATTGTTGACGTCACTGCCTTGCACGATGCTTCAGGGAAGCCAGAGGCCACCCCTCAGCTCAGAGCCTGGCCTGCGGTGGGTTGGTTGCCCGAGTCTGCTCCTCACCCTCACAGGGAAAGACTTGATATAAAGGCAAATGTGTATCAGCTGAGTACCTGCTATGAGCAAAGCATGATGACAGGAGCTATTATCAAGGAGCAGTGCCTCTCCAGGAGCTTCTCCTAGCCAAGGCAAGACTAACATCCGTGATATAATTGCCAAGACACTTGACAGTGTGGAATCAAGAACTAAATTGTATGGCATAGGCACAAAGTACCTTCCGTTCACAGAGGAGGGCTGGGAGGTGACCAGGCCAGGGGAGGCAGAGCATGGGTGTGGGTCTTGTCTGCATCCCGGAGGGAAGGCAGAAAGCAGGGTTCATTCTGTGAACTAACCACATTCCCGAGAAGGAGGAGAAAGTGGATGTGAGGGAGAAGAAACTTTTGCTGTTCTCAAAATTGTCTTTCACTGGCCGGAAGGACCCCTGGGGCTCGGACAGCTCTGCAGCTCCGAGTCCAACTGAAACACCCTCCTTCATCCACCAGGATGGGCGATGGGAATGGCAGGGAGACTCTTGAGTGGGCAGAGGTGAGACATTGGCCCAGGGGGTAACTGAAAGATGAGGGAGCCTCTGAGCTGCTTCACTGTCCGGCATGTTACAATGAAAGGACATATTAATCATACCACCTTCTAATACATGTGCTGGGTAAATATTAGAGAACTAAAGTTGGAGATAGTAGTTACACTTCTTAGTGAACACAGGGTACAGTCTGGAGCCAAAGAGCTGCTTAATAGCATTATACTTAAAAAGTTTCTCAGGTACAGCATTGAGGGGAATCCATCCCCACTGGCTACCATGTATTGCTTGAGTGCTTTCTTTTAAAACTCATGTAGTGTTCATGATCCCAGAGTCCCGGGATCGAGTCCCGCATCGGGCTCCCTGCTCAGCGGGGAGTCTGCTTCTCCCTCTGACCCTACCCCCTCTTGTGCTCTCTCTCTCTTACTCTCTCTTTCTCTCTCAAATAAATAAAATAAAATTTTTTAAAAAAATAAATAGAACTCATGTAGTGTTCTGTAAAATGACATCGAAGATCCTCAGTTGACTGTTCTTTAGTTGTAAAATAATCTTATTTACAAATTGTTCATGTCCCCAGAACTGGTGGAATTAGTTTTAAATGATCTCAACTTCTCTTCCCAAAAAGTCCTCTTTCTCTGTCTCTGTCTCTCTGTCTGTTTCTCTTTCTCTGTCTCCCTCTCTCCCATACAAATCTATGAGTGTCACAGACTGGAAAAAGTTGGGACACTCCAATTTAGCCTTTTGGTTGAGGACGTTAGGCTGAAAATTAAGGGAAAATTGATACTGAAACCAGAAGAAACTCTGGGTTTATAACCAGAGGGAGGGAGGGATGGTCTTGCTGGGTGACCTAGGTGAATTCAAGCAAAGTTTGTAGGGTTGTTGGCATGTATCATAGCAAGTTCTCAACAGACTCTTAGATGAGTCACATGATTTGTGATCATGGGAGGAAGATCAACTCAGAAGTTACCCTAAGGGAGCAACTGCTTTCCATGCTGACCCAGAAACACTTCTTTCCAGTCTGGAGCTGGACATTTAGTATTGGTTCCTGTCTCTCAAATTATAAAACAAAAATGAAATACATCGGGCGCCTGGGTGGCTCAGTTGGTTAAGCGACAGCCTTCGGCTCAGGTCATGATCCTGGAGTCCTGGGATTGAGTCCCGCATCGGGCTCCCTGCTCAGCAGGGAGTCTGCTTCTCCCTCTGACCCTCCTCCCTCTCATGCTCTCTGTCTCTCATTCTCTCTCTCACAAATAAATAAAATCTTAAAAAAAAAAAATGAAATACATCATTGCTTAGGCCTCTGGATGTCTAAAAATTTGACAATGAGACGTAAGTACTCTTTTCCCTAACCACTCCCTAGTTCTGGTCCCAGTATTAGTCACATGGAGGTCAGCAAACTTGGTGGATGTAGCACTATACCTTGAAGGCTCATAAACCTGGCTTTTGACAGGTGATGAAGCCCGTGATTCCAAGGCCTTGGGTGTGCTTCAGAAAACGTGTCCGTAACAGGAAGAGTCCTAGAACCAGGATGCCAAAAGGGTGTTTGAAATCCAGCATTCATGTTCCAGAGGCAACTGGTCCACCAGTTAGAACATCTTCCAGTAGGTCATCTTTCTCTTTGCTCAGTAGAGAGCTCCCCCAGAGGCATGAGCATAACCCTGCATGGTTGGAATAACTTCTGCTCTAGGTAGAATGGGGACCACTAAACACTGGAGTACCTGGAATTACCAGTCTAGAAGGTTCTGGGGGAAGATACCCCTCTCTTCAACTCCAACTTCAGTGATAACTGCATTTGCACACACCAAGGAAAATGGTTTGGAAAGAGTTGTGCCCTGGTTTGTCTATTTTTTATACTCATGAATTCATAAGTAAGAAATTCAGACAGGGCATGGCTAGAATCTTCTGGAGGCTGCTTCACTCACTAGCTGGTACCTGGGCTGGGATAACTCCAGGGTTGGTCATCTGGTCAGTGATTTTAGATGAAAAAATCTTACAGTGGTGTTGAAAATGTCATCATTATACATGTAAACAAGTGCTTTTATTGAAAGCAATACAACAATATTAAAAAGCCATAATATTTAGCATTAAAAATATTTCCACTCATGGAACAGTTGAAATTAATACTGCATTAGAAAATTCTAAGAATATGGTCACCATGCCTGTGAAAACAACTACAGTCAAACACAAATAAGTTTTGTTTCCTAGTTCCCCCCCCCATATGTTTGTGGTTATTAAAACCATTTGAATTGAAAATGGATCAAGGCTTAGTGTTGCTTCTATAAATACAATGAGTGTATAGCCCAGATTTTCCAGGACAGCCCAGATTCCAAATGACCATGTCCTGGTTTGGGGATGGAAGGGTGTGGGCCATGCGTCTTGCCTATGTGTGGTCAGGGTCTCCTGATTGGGGTGTTAAGGGGCTGGGACAGATCGTTCAGGTAACAGCAACAGAGTGAAAGGGCACATCAGCAAAAAAATGGTATTTGAACCAAACTGGCAGCCCTTGAAGAAACTTTCAAAGGTGGCAGGAATGCCTGAGACCAGCATGTGTCAAAACAACTTGATGATAGATTAGACAACTGTCTTGGAAGAGGAAGTTGGTTTTCCTGAGTCAGCAGCTTAATCACCTTCCAGTATTATCAGGGTCAAATATTTTTAGCCTTCAGGGCCTGGCCAGGTGTTTCTGAGGTGGTTCTACCTCCTAGGAAAGGGTTGGTTCTGGAAGAGTGGGCCCATAGGGTCCATCTGTGGGAGCAGCCTTCATTCCTTCTTCGTGTGAACCCACACAAGGACATGCTCTGTGCCCAGCAGCCCCAGAGAAGCAAGGCAGGATGCAGAAATGGTCCACAGCCAAATCTTTGCCTTTGAGGAGTTTTCATTCCAGCATGGGAGACACATAAAGTGGTAAGTTATAATTACACCTTATCAAGGATTCCTACTGAGACAGAACCAAGCACTGAGGGGCACACAGAGGACAGAGCAACTAGCTGCGGGGTAGCTAGGGTGACTCAGGTGAGCCATTGGGCGGCAAGTCTCACACAAGCCCTTTCTAAGTCCTCTTTCCCTCAGTGGATGAATGAGAGGGCTAAGAATTGTTCCTCCTGGGTTTGTGTGAGTTCTTCTGAGGAGCCCCCTTATCCTTCCAAACTCCTTTTGTTGCCTTCCCTATCTCCTGCCCTTTAGGGACCTGTCAGAGTCCAGGCAGGAAACTGAGCCTACGCTCAGCTGGGATTTTTTAAAGACTTAAGGACTAAGGGATGTTGATGCCTACAGTAACTACCAACAGAGGGGAAGCTGCTCTCAACCTGACCTGCAGAGGCAGGGAAGAAGTGGGATCACTGGTGTCCAGATGACATCTGGAGCCCTGGATGAGGGGCTATAGAAGGGTGCAGCTGCTGCCAAAAGGGCTGTCCAACAGGTGGGGTGTGAGAGAAATAAAAACTCACCTCTCTGTCCTCCCGACTTCCAGTTCCCTGAGAGCGCATCCCATTGGCCAACCACAGTGGGAGACCAGAAGGTAAGGAAGCCTGGTGATGTGGTCCAATGAGGTTAGCCACCCAGGGCTTACGACATAATAGAGAAGACCTTAAGGTGAAACTTTAGAATTAATGGAAAACAACGAACACTCTCTTCTTTTTTCTTTCCTCCTTACCTGCTTGCCTACAGGGCATCATGCCAGGCATTGAGGAATCAGGGATCAACAAGTCAGACCTGGCTCTTCATTTTATGGAGCTTATAGTCTAGGAGGGAGACAAATATGGAGCATACAAATAAAGGGCTACAGGAACGGGATGGATGAGCTCAGGGAAACAACCCCAGGGTCTGGTTTTGATTCTCCAAAGTTGGCCACATAGCTCCTTGCTCCTAGAATTACAGTGTCTAAAGAGATCCCATGAAAACTTTGACTTAGAGCTGATCCTAGAAAGGCCACATGATGGACCACTCGGAATTTAGAGGCAAAATGCTTCTCAGCCCCATAATCACTATCCCCCACATCCTCTGTTATTCTTTAGCATTTCTACCCCTTTTGCTTAAACTTACTCACTCTTCCTTAATATGTAACAGAAAAATTCAGGAGGATGTTTTTTAACCTTGGGATTGTGGAAAACAAACAAAGCAAGATAGGGTTCCCAGTGCACAGTGAAGGAAACCATCAACAAAGCGACAAGACAACCTACTGAATGAGAGAAGATATTTGCAAATGATATATGCAATAAAGAATTAATATCCAAAATATATAAAGAACTTATACAACTCAATACGAAAAAAACTGGACAATCTGATAAAAACTGGGCAGAGGACCTGAATAGACATTTTTCCAAAGAAAACATACATATGGCCAACAGACAATGAAAAGATGCTCACTATCACTAATCATCAGGGAAATGCAAATCAAAACCACAATGAAATTATCACCTCACACCCATCAGGATGGCTAGTGTCAAAAAGATAAGAAATAAGTGTTGGCAAGGATATGGAGAAAAGGGAATCCTTGTGCACTGTTGGTGGGAATATAATTGGTGCAGCCACTGTGAGAAACAGTATGGAGGTTCCTCAAAAGATTAAAAACGGAAAATACAGGGGTGCCTAGCTGGCTCAGTTGGAGGAGTGTGCAACTCTTGGTCTCGGGATCATGGTTTGAGCCCATGCTGGGTGTAGAGATTACTAAAAACAAATAAATAAACTTAAAAAACATAAAAAATAAAAATTGAAATACAATATAACCTAGAAATTCCACTTCTGGGTATTTACCCAAAGAAAATGAAAACACGAATTCAAAAAGATATGTGCACCCCTATGTTTATTGCAGCATTATCTACAATAGCCAAGATATGAAAGCAACCTAAGTGTCTATTGGTAGATGAATGGATAAAGAAGAGGTGTATATATACAACGGAATATTATTCAGCCAAAAAAGAATGAAATCCTGCCATTTGCTACAGCATGGTTGGACCTAGAAAGTATTATGCTAAGTGAAATAAGTCAGAGAAAGACAAAGACAAATCCCATATGATTTCACTTATACATAGACTCTAAGAAACAAATGAACAAACAAAACAGAACAGAAGCAGACTCATAAATACAGAGAACAAACTGGTAGTTGCCAGAGGTGGGGGTGGGGAGAATGGGCAAAATAGGTGAAGGTGATTGAGAGCTACAGACTTCCAGTTATAAAATAAGTAAGTCACGGGGATGGAAAGTACTGCATGGGGATATAGTCAACAGTATTGTAATAACTTTGTAAGGTGACAGATGGTGACTACACTTATGATGAACATTTCATGATGTATAAAAATCTCAAATCACTATGTTGTAACCTGAGACTAATATGTATGTCAACTGTACTTTTATTTTTAATTTTTAAAAAAATAATTTGATAATACCTCAAAAAAAGAAGAAAAAAAGACAGGGTATCCAGAAGCCATAACAAAAAATACAGATATATTCAGTTACATTTTTAAATATTGAGGCAGGGGCGCCTGGGTGGCTCAGTCGGTTAAGCGACTGCCTTCGGCTCAGGTCCTGATCCTGGAGTCCCGGGATCGAGTCCCGCATCGGGCTCCCTGCTCGGCGGGGGGTCTGCTTCTCCCTCTGACCCTCTTCCCTCTCATGCTCTCTGTCTCTCATTCTCTCTCTCAAATAAATAAATAAAATCTTTAAAAAAAAAATATTGAGGCAAAGATCATAAAGTCAATAGAAAAATAATAGGCTAGGAAAAAAATAGCTGAAACTTGACAAGATATATATCCTTAACAGACAATTTGAAAAGCACAAGACAAGCAACTCAAAAATGGACAAAGAAGAATGCTCATAGCAGCTTTATTTACAATCTCCCCAAACTGGAGGCAGCTAAGATGTCCTTCAATCGGACATCAAATGGATAAACAAACTGTAGTACATCCAAAGAATAGGATATAATTCTGTGATAGATACATGTATTTTTAAAAGTATTAAGTCACAGGCTCAGCCAGTTAAGCATCCAACTCTTGATCTCAGCTCGGGTCTTGAACTCAGGGTCATGAGGTCAAGCCCCATGTTAGGCTCCATGCTGGGCGTGGAGCCAACTTAAAAAAAAAAAAAAAGAGTATCAAGTCACAAAAAGACAATAAAACTTAAATACATATTGCTCAATGAAGAAGGCAATTTGAAAAGGCAACATACTTTAGGATTCCAGTGATATGAGATCTAAAGCCAAACGAGAGAGACAGTAAGAAGAGTGATTGTCGGGGGTTGATAGGAGGGGGTAGAGGCTTGGACAGATGAAGAGGGACTGTTTAGGGTGGTGAGACTATTCTATATTGTACTGTGACTATAGGTACAGGACACTATACATTTATCAAAACCCATAGAACTTTAAAGCACAAAGGGTAAACCAGTATACACAAATTAAAGAAAAATCATTTAGGAGGTCAAGGGATACCAGGATAGAATGTAGACTGTCACAAAATAATCTGTATTACAAATGTATTAAAACATCTTCCTGAAGTAGGTGGGGGAAAACGTGGTGACCTAAGTAGCTTAGGAAACGAGTGGAATTGTAAAACTAAATGCAAAAAGAATTGCACAGAAAACTGTATTCTTGTTGATGAAGTTGTTTTCCATCAGGTGATGGGGTTAACAATTCTGATACTGTTATACCCCTATGCTGGAAATGAACAATTGAGTAAATATTGGTGGATGGTGGGAGCCAGGCTTCTCACTGTTGGAGTGGTCATTTACCAATAAGCAAAAGGAGGAGACTAGAATGATCCATGTGGTTGTGGACTAGAGTTGCAGACACAGAAATGAAATCCTGTTCGTATAGAACTATTTATAGATATGTATATGTACCCTGGCTTGTGGCACACATATATTTCCTTGCTTTGTCAGCTGAGAGGACCTAGAAGCAGCAACACCCAACTAACAATGAGCATATCTTATGCTCTGACCTTGGTTGCTAATACCATTCTCTAATAAAGAAACCAAGACTCCTTGGAGAGGCAGCTGATTCTAGCATAAGGGCAAGGAATATACAAGAGAAACCAGGAGGATCTTGTAGTGCCAGAAAGTAAGGAAGTACTTGGGCACCTGGGTGGCTCAGTCGGCTGGGTGTCTGACTTCGGCTCAGGTCATGATCTCAGGGTCCTGGGATCGAGTCCCGTGCCATCTCCATGCTGGCTTTGTGCTCAGCGGGGAGTCTGCTTGTCCCTCTGCACCCCCCCCCCATTCTCTTTCTCTCTCTCAAATAAATAAATAAAATCTTGGGACACCTGGGTGGCTCAGTTGGTTAAGTGTCTGCCTTTGGCTCAGGTCATGGTCCCGGGGTCCTGGGATCGAGCCCCACATCAGGCTCCCTGCTCAGTGGGGAGTCTTCTCCTCCCTCTCCCCCACTTGTGCTCTCTCTCTCTCAAATAAATAAATAAAATCTTAAAAAAAAAAAGAAAGTAAGGAAATACTCATAAAAACAAAAAAACAAAAACCACCTTGATGGGGATATGTCAAAGGGACATGGAAGCCAATTGAAAGAGATCCCAGTGGTCAAACCTGGAACAATACGAACAATGAAAATAAAGTAGTATTGGATTAAACCCAGATTGTAAATATCCATGCATCTCTATGGATATAAATGAATGATTAAATAATTAAATGAGGGAGAGGAGACAAATCCCTCATGCAGAAGAACTCCAAATAATTTACGAAGTCTCTGCCCTCAAGGAGGTGGAGCATAA